>NC_056737.1:1737984811-1738284811 GCF_019279795.1 Protopterus annectens
GTATTTTGGAAACAGATTTAACTACCCAGAGATGTTATCGGATAACAATTGGGTCCGAAGTCGCTGAGCAGGCACTGGCTTCTGAGGGTGTATTCAGACCTCAACATTTTTATATCAAACCAACGAAAACTGCAAAGACGGTCTAAAACTAAAAAACTGACGCCTGAGCCGCATGCACAGGCTTCTATGCCTAAAAAACAGGTGATCAAAATGAAGGCCTTATTACCTTGATCAGAGGTACCCATCCCCCTCCAGATAAGAGGCCCAGGCAGGACACTATGAATCTTCAGATCAGGTTTCTGTTTCTTCAGATTCCTCTTCTGATCAGGAATTATCTTTACCTCCCTATGAGGATTCTGATGCTGAGGAGTCTATTCCATCTGCATTTCCTCCAGAGAATTATTCATTTGGAGAAACCTTGCATACTTTGAGGGCGCATTTTCACTGGGACAGTCAAGACTTCTCAGAATCAAAAAAGAGGCTCAGGGATTTCCTCCTCCCTCAGCACAAGCCTTTAGCCATTCCCCCTGTGTTGGACATTGTGGATGATGTTTTTTCGGAGTCGAGCCTGACCCCTGACTCTCTACCTCTGGCTCCCAGTAAGCCCGACAGGTATTACATGGTCCCTGACTCTCATAAATTTTTATGTAGAAACCCTGCTACTGATCCTGAAACTATTTCACAGGGCCCAAAGGGAGTCAAGGCCTCAACAGCAAAAAACCCTACCCATTCTGACAGATTCTAGGGCACTGAGACAGATGGGGAAAAAAGGTTTATATATCTGCAACCTTGGCAATCAGGGCCTTAAACTGTCCATTTCATATGCTTAAGTACCAACATGTTATGGGATTGCTGAAACAGAAAATGTTTTCAGAATGTGCAGAAAATAAGGAATTACAGGAATTATTGCATGCAGCTAAACAAGCTGGAAGGCATACTTTGCAATGTGGTTTTGATTCTTTAGAGGCCTACTGCAGGGCCGCATTTACTGGATCTGTGATTAGGAGGCATGCCTGGTTAAAGGAACAAAATTTGCCTGATTATGTTAAAGCTAAATTGCTAGATGCACCTTTACAGCATTCTGTTTGGTAATAAGGCAGAAGAGGTTTTAAAGAAAATGGAAGACCAAGTGAAGTCTATGCAAACTGTTAAAGATTTCTTACAAGTGCAGCCACCTAAATTCACTAGACACTGGCCTACAAAAAATTGGTCCTTTTCTGTGTCACAGAGCTCAAAGGGGCAAATCCAGACGCCCTAAGGGTTCTAGGTACCAGGCTCAAGACTCGTACAGGTCAAAGCAATGGGGCGCATCCACCTCCAAATCTGGAGGAGATGAAGCGCAAACCTACAGAAAGCAATCCCAATGACTTCCCTCTGCCTACACCAAGCACTCATCTTTTGGCAGCACCCATAGGGGGGAAATTAACACTTTTTTTGCTCAAAATTGGCAGTTAATAACCCAGGACAAATGGGTACTGAACATCTCATCACAGGGATACAGATTCTATTTCCACACGCTGCCAGTGACAAATGGTTGGGCAGACCTGCCAAAAAAAAAATGGGCAGAGGCTCAAACAGATTACGTCCCTCATGGATAATGGGGGCCATTCAGACAGTACCAGAACAGGAAAAAGGACTAGGTTTTCACTCCAGACTGTTCCTGGTACCCAGAAAGGACAAGGCCTGGCAGCCAATACTGGATTTATCGATTCTGAACACACCTGGACATTCCAAAATGCTCACTTTGCAACAGCATCTGCCCATCCTGAGCAAGAATGCTTGGCTGGTGACTGCATGCCCCAGTAAGACAGTCGTGCAGAAGATACCTCAGATTCAAGGCTGGCTTAATGCATTACCAATTCTCTGCACTGCCCTTTGGCTTATCCGCTGTGCCCAGGGTCTTTACAAAGTGCCTGGCACCAGTAATTGCATTTTGCAGACAGAAGTATTCAAATATATCCTTACTTGGATGACTGTCTCATTCAAGCAGATAACAAGGACACTCTTCTACGACACCTGGCATTTGTGAAAAGGCTCCTAGCATGCCTAGGGTACACAAACTAAAAGGAATCACAACTGATACCCTCTCAAAACATAACATTCCTGGGTGCAAGCTTGCATACAACTGCCCAGATGACTTGCCTCACGCCAGACAAAGGCATCTGACTACTTACTTCAAACTGATGGCAACAAAAACCCAGTCTTCTGCAAGACCAATTCTGCAGGCCAATTCTGCAGGCTCTGGGCTTCATGGCATCCTGCATCCTACTAATTCCGTATGCAAGACTGCATATGAGGAAACTTCAGTGGTACTTAAGTTTATGGAGTCAACATTCACACAGTCTGGAAACAGATTCCTCTCATCCCTTGCCTGCAACAGGAGTTTCTATGGTGGGCAAAGGCCTGTCACTAAAACATGGGATGGCCCTTTATTCTACCCCCTGCCAGCCAAACCTTAACAGACTCATCAGATTATGCCTGGGGGGCCCACATGGCAGGAAGATGCATTCAGGGTATATGGGCACCAAATCAAATGCATCTACATATCGACCAGAAAGAGATGCTAGCTGTTCAAAATGCCCTAACAGCCTTCAAGGACTTGCTTCATCCAAGACAACTACTAAGGACGGACAACACCACAGTCATGTATATAAACAAGCAAGGGGGCACACTCGTATACCCCATTTGCAGATTAGCCATGGCATTGTGGGAGACAGCTTTGACCTACCAAATAAATCTTCAAGCTCAATTCCTGCCAGGAAAACAGAAAACACTGGCAGACAACAAGCAGAAACCTTATGGATCCTCACGAGTGGAAACTAAATCCACAAGTATTCAGCATAAGAGAAATGGGTGGGGGAGCCCGGACATAGATCTATTTGCCTCCTCAAAATTATCAATTGAAAAGATTCTGCACAAGGACTTATCACAGACAAGCATGGAAAGTGGACGCCCTATCCTTCAGCTGGAAAATGTCAGTTTACGCCTTTCCTCCTCTTCCCAAGGTCCTCCTAAAAGTCAGACAAGAGAAGCCAAAGATATGAATTGCCCCTGACTGGCCCCGCCAATACTGGTACCCAATCCTAAGGAACTTGTCTCAATACCTAGCTTGGACCTTGCCTCAAAGACCACAACTACTGTCCCAGCAAAACAATCTGATCCTGCGCAGTCAACTACAGACTCTGAACCTGGCAGCATGGCTAATCATGTAAACATACGAACAACACCTTTCAGTAAAGCTGTGATGGATGTTATTTTGGAAGCCAGAAGGCCTAGTACTAGAAAATCGTATGCTGACAAATGGAAGAGATTCTGTGCTTGGAATCGAGCACAAGGAACTGATGCAGCAGAACCACATAGTCCTCAGATATTACAATACTTAACTGAGATGCTTGACAAAGGCCTATCTTTCTCATCAATCAAAATCCATGCCTCTGCCATTTCGGCTCATTACAATAGATAGCCACCAATCTTTCCTCATGCTTTACTAAAGCAGTATCTTAGAGGAGCCAAAAACCTAAGGCCTCCTAGAAGATCACCATTACCTGCATGGGACCTCAATTGTGTTGGAAAAGCTCACCCTGCTTCCATTTGAACCAGCTGCTACCGCTGATATAAAGTTCTTATGGAAGACAGCTCTGCTACTAGCAGTTACTTTAGCAAGAAGAGTTTCACAGCTACAGGCCCTCATGGCTGTAGAGCCTTTTATCATATTTTTCCCAGACAGGGTGTCTGAGGACAAATCCTACTGTTATGCCTAAGGTGGTTTCCAATGTGGCTCTTAACCAAACAATTCATCTGCCAACTTTTTATCCAAATCCGCAGAACAAAGGGGAGAGAATTCTGCATTCCTTGGACATGCACAGACAGCTAAGATTCTACTTGAGCAGGACAAAAGCTCTAAGAAAAACTGAAAACTCCAAGGAAAGGGTGCCACAGAGCCAAGAACCAGTAAAACCACAACAGGCACCCAGAGGCAGGAGGTAATAAACACAAGCCTGTAGGTGTAGGCAACAGCAGGTTTAATTGCATAAACGCCACACAATACAAAGCGTTTTCGTCGTCCAGACTTCAGATGTAAAATGAAGGCTGTGCCTGCTTATATACACCTCCCAATTTGATTAATAGTTAAAAGAATTGTTTAATTGACACCAATTAAATCCTATAACTAAAATATTCGTGACAACCTACCAACTTGCCACAAATACAAATGAAAATAGATCAAAACGGATAAAAACATGCACATTTTTTAAAGAACTTTAAAATGTGTAAATACTAAAACCATCACAATGTGGACAGATTGAATCAAAAGCCATAATCTTTCAAAATATATATATATGCTTATTTTATAGTTTTGCAGCTCTCATTTTTAAAATAGGGGCAATGGATATGTATTCCTTCAGCCCTGGGAATCTATTGACTTCCAGTAATTGCCAAAATATTTCTCACCTCTATCCTATTTTCCCATGGGCCTCCCTCACATCACATTGAACCTTCTCTACAACAAAGAAGCCCCATTTCCTTGGGGGCATGTCAGTGTGTTTGTTTAAACAAGACATTTTTAATGTCTTCAACTCTAATAACATATAAATGCTCCTAAATCTTCCTCCTGAGTTTGAGTAGTTTTTCCAATGTAAAATGCACCACAGGTTTTACATAGGGCTAAATAAATCAAGCCTTCACTATTGCAATTGGAAAGACTACTACTTTGAATCGGATAGTCTCTTGACAGGTGTACAGAATCCTGTCTATATATGGGCATTGAGCACATGCCCCACATTTGTAGGTTCCCAATTTCTTACATGAAACAATAGAACCATTATGCTACAGCAAATCCTTGAGGTTCCTGCCTTTTTATGTATGTAAATCCTAGGGTGTTAAACAAAATGTCCAACTCTGAATAACACCTAAACCTGCACCAGTGTTGAGTAGTAATGTTTTTAACCCTAGAGGTGTTCTGATTATAAAACCTCACATAATTACCCCCAAGGTTTCTGGATTTCATCCCTGGTAGGGTCACCCCTGGTTGTGTAGTACCCTGCACATTTATTGGTACTGTCACACTTTATCTCCTATTCCCAAAATAGGGGCAAACCTATCCTTTCTCCCATTCTTTACTTCCTCCAATACGTCATCAGTTAGGATACTTCCTAGATATAAACATTTCTGAGACTCTGACTTTCATCTTCGAAGTCAGAGTCCAAAGAGGTCATCCTACAACTGCGGACTACTTAGTCTCTTGACAGGATGTGTACCGAATCCTGTCCATCAGATTCAGAGTAGTAGTTTTTCCAATTGTAATAGGGCTAAATAAATCAAGCCTTCACTATGTAAAACCTGTGGTGCATTTTAAATTGGAAAAACTACTCATAAACTCAGGAGGAGGATTTATGAGCATTTATATGCTATTAGAGTTGAAGACATTAAAAATGCCTTGTTTGAACATACACTGACATGTCCCCAAGCAAAATGGGGCTTTGTTGTAGAGAAGGTTCAATGTGATGTGAGGGGGGGCCCGTGGGTAAATAGGATAGAGGTGAGAGAAATATTTTGGCAGTTATTGGAAGCCAATAGATTCCCAGGGATATGTAGTCCAATCTCGCCTACATTCTTACTCACAGGGTTTGGAGCCGAATATCGGCTCCGACTCGGCCAACTTTTATTTTCTAGCATGAAGTCTCTAATTGTCGGGGCTAAATAGGTATCCCATGTTGCACTGCTCCATAGCCCCAGATCTCCTTTGCCGCTCATGTAGCTAGGATGTGGTCTCACTTGGCTGTGGCTAAGTACCTCAAAATTTCTATTTTTCTCTTCAGAAAATTGTTGATTCAAACAAAAGCTATTTTAATAGCTATTTCTTGTTTACAGTCTATTTTTGGTTGGTGTCTGTGTGTGAGTGGTATCCCTAACTGTTCCGGTGGGCTAGGCCCGTTTAAGTTAGAGGACCTAGTCCTCCTTTTTGTGCAGAGTTTTACCTTGTGCTTTGGCTTCCTGTATTTCAGTGTGTCCTTTTCTCTGGTGGAGTTGTGTTGTAGTTTCTAGAGCTGTTTTACTTAGAGGTTCTTGGGTTTTTGTGTGTAGCTATAGTTTCCCCGTCTTTGCTGTTTCCCGGCTAGGTCTCCCTTCGTCTTGGTGTTGAATACCTTACTTGAGATGTCTAAGGATCAAAAGGAACATAAACCTTCGGGTTGTAAGAAATGTTCCAAATGTAGCTACAAGATGTCTTACGGACTGACATTCCGTGTGTATTGCCTAGGAGCAATTCACTTGCAAGAATCCTGTAGTTTTTGCCATCCTTCAGTCCGAGGGTGCTACAGGAAAGAAAAAATAAACCTATTGAAGGGACTCCTAAAACCTTCGTTTGAGGAGTCTTTAGACTCTACTCAGAGTACTCAGTCTAAGCCTAAGGCTTTTACAGTGAGCTAATCGAAGGAAGGACACTCAGCAAACTCGGAGCTATAATATATAACATTAAGTATCCTGTTTTTTGTTTATTTTGTTCTTTATTTCTTTGTTGTTTATAGCACTTTGTGTACTGTGTATTTTTTCTAGCTAGTTTCACTGTGTGTGAGGTATTAACTGGAAATTGTCCACTCTTATTAAGCATCTGTTGGGTTGTTTATGATAACTTGTTGCAGTTAAACTCTCTTCTAGTGGCTCCTTTCGCTGTTTAAAACTTTCATTTAAAGGCTCACTGCTGCTTTTCAGCTGTGAGTAACATTTCTGCAGTTTCCCACCCTCCCTCCCTGTTGGTATAGTGTTTTTATAGTTGGTGGCTTTGCAGTTGCCCGCCCCTAGTGTAAATTTGATCTGGGACCCTCCTCCCAGTCTAGTGTCATTACCTCATTCTACCCAGTACAGGGAGAGCATTTGAGAAGGCCAATCAGCTTAGTTTCTGCTACTCCTTTCTCGCTTTCCTTTCTCTTTCCAAAAAAAAAAAATTAAAAATTATCTGCTTTTACTGTATTTGTTTTTTCCTACTTTATTTTGCTTTTGCGTCATCTTAAAAGTACTCAATTGTATTTATTACTGCTTGGTGTAACTCATTCTAAGCCTTTTAGTTTAAGCACCTGGGCTTCAGACCAGTTTTACATTAAGAAGGTTTGTGGTCTGCACTGTAGTGGCAGAACAGGTAGCTTACATCTGATACACTTGTAATAGGTGACTCTATCGTCGGGCACACTGACGTCCCACTCACCAGGCTGAACAAGGAGAAGGTCACGGTGAGCTGCCTGTCGGGTGCTAGGATCCGCCACATAACACAAGCACTCAGGTCACTCCAAGGCAAGTACAAATATGACTGTCATTGTCCATGCTGGTGTGAATGACCTGAGATGTACCTCCCTGGACTACATGAAGAGACAGAGGAGCTCTCTGAGCATGTAGCCCACGCCGGTATGACCCTGACCTTGAGTAGCATCTTACCCTCACCAAGAATGATGCCACAATATGAAGACAAGATGATCAATTTCAACAATTGGCTTAAGTGTTGGTGTCATTCAAAGGGGATCCAATGCCTGTCAGCCTGGGATGACATGCTTGACGAGCCACGATGCTTCGCTAGGGACGGCTTGCACCTGTCACCCCTGGGCTTTCGGATATTGGCAAAGGCTCTTGCTACCCCCATAGTGCATTTTTTAGGCAAGGCTCAAAAGACAAACCCACCTCCATAGGTATCACAAGGGATAAGAAACTGAGTAATGCTACTCAACGCCAGAAGTCTAAACCTAAAGATGCACGCACTCGAAACTCTCCTTAGCATGGAGAACATCGATATCTGTGCAGTAACAGAAACCTGGTTCAAGGCTCCCGAGAGCACCCCAGCACTACCAGGTTATACCACATACCATGCTTTTCGGCCCCAAAACTTGGACCGAACCACAAAAGGAGGGGGAGTATCAATATTCATCAGATACCCACACCTCCAGGTTGGTGGCACAGCACGAAGCATCAGAGACTATCCATGTGCCAACTAACTGTGGGTAAAACTGCCTTCCAGTTTATAGCCTGCAAAGGACCACTCTCCCAAACACAGGAACCCCACTCTGCCTTCCTGAGAATACTGGAAAACATGAAGGTCTCTCCAAACACCATTATATTGGGCGACTTCAACTACCCAAACATAGACTGGGAGCATTACTCTAGCTCCAACACCCTAGCCCAAAGGTTCCTAGAATTTATAAACTCAAATGCTATGGAACAACTTGTTACCACTCCCACAAGAGGGGAAAACATACTGGACCTGATCATCACCAACATGGGGACACTATGTTCCAGACCAGAAGTGTATATCTCACTGGTAAGATCAGACCATAAACTAATCTCACTGGATATTCACATCCCGACCCCACCCCCTGCCCAGAAAACCACAGTGAAAAACTTCTCAAAAGCAAATTTCACATGCCTCAAAACCGAGGCGAAATCCTTCAAAGCCCTCGGGCCTGTGGAAAATATGGCCCAGACCGCAGAATCCTTTATAAACGCATTCTATGAACACCTTCAGGAATGCATGGATCATGCAATCCCAAATAAAACCAAGATCCAATCCTCCAAAGGCAGACGTCCTGTCTGGTGGACCCCAGCCATAAACAAAACTATACAATAGAAGGAGGAAGCTACTACATGATAGAGCAAAATCCCAAAAAGGGAAGGCATCTCTGATCAGTATTAGCAAAAAACTACAGGCACTCATAAAATCGTCTAAGGCCAGCTTCGAGAGAAAAATTGCACAGGACAGTAAGGATAATCACAAGGCTTTCTTTAGTTATGTTAGGAACCTGGGTGGGAATTCCCAGATATGCTCAGAATTAGTCCAAAATGACAAAAAATACACAGTGCCCACAGACATTGCCAACATCCTAGCTGACCGGTTCAGTGCAAACCCCCCCCCCCTCCCCACCAAAAGGGCAAATATCTATCCCAACAGAGTGCTGCCCCCCTGACATCTCAGATTCTCAGGTAAGAGCCGCCCTCTCCAAAGCAAAAAACACAGCATCAATGGGACCAGATGGTGTCCCGGGCTGCGTCCTGCATGAACTCCAAGAAGAGCTAAACCCAAACACAAAACTACTGTTCAGTCTTAGCCTTACTACAGGATATGTACCCAAAGAGTGGCGTACAGCAACAGTGGTCCCTCTCCACAAAGGTGGTGCCTCAACGGATCCTGGAAACTATCGCCCCATAAGCCTGACTAGCTTGGTCTGCAAAGCTATGGAAAGGATCATCATGGACCTCATAAATAAAGATATTGGGGACCTACAGACACTGGATCCTACCCAGTTTGGCTTTAAGGGCAGATCCTGCCTCTTAAACCTGGTAGATTTCTTTGAAACAGTCACCAAGGCCATTGACGAGGGGAAGGTGGTCCACACAGCCTACCTGGACCTCGCAAAAGCCTTCGATACAATACCCCACTCGGGCATTATAGATAAGCTCACCAGCTTAAATATAAACCCCTATGTCACTAGATGGGTTGCAAACTGGCTCAAGGACAGAACCCACATGGTTAGAATTGCTGGAGCCATGTCAGACTCCAAACCAGTTACAAGTGGCGTCCCACAAGGCTCAGTCCTGGGACCTCTCTTGTTCGGTATATATTTTTCGGCGGTACAGGCCAACACGGGAGGACTGTGGCTGACCAAGTTCGCAGATGACTGCAAACTGGGCACCATAATCAACTCTCCAGCCGACACAAGTATCCTCCAAAAGGGCCTCATAGAAACAGACAACTGGTGCCAGAGCCATGGCCTCAAGCTAAACGCCAAACAGTGTATAGTCATCCTCTTTGGCAAAACAGTGCCACAAATTACCACATAGGTGGTAATCCATTAAGTACAGAAGAAGTCATTAGGGACCTGGGGACCCAAGTTGATGGCAATCTCTCATTTGACAACCACGTGGCCAAAGTGGTTAGAAAAACATTTTATATAGCCCACCTAATCATGAAGGGATTCGCATCTAGATCAGGGGAGGTCATCGTGCCTCTTTACTCATCCCTCATCAGGCCCATAATTGAGTACAATGCCCCTTTTGGGATGTACCTTACCAGACACCTGCAGCAACTGGAAAGACCCCAAAAGTACCTCACCAAGAGGATCAAAGGGCTCAAACAGATGCCATATGCTGCCCGGTTAAAGAAACTCCTGCTCTACTCAGTGGCATACCACCTGCTCAGAGGCTATCTGTGCCTGACATATAAAGCCATGTCCAACCCGGAATTAATGGACATGCTGCACCTCAGAAAAACCAAATCCCATCGAGCTACGCGCTCGAGAGACTTTAACCTCAGCACTGAAATAAATAGGACATGCTGGAGGGACAGATTCATAACCCAGAGGCTCCCTTCACTCTGGAATAAAATCCCAGTCCAGGTTAGGCAGAGTCCCACATTGACTCTCTTCAAGAAGAATCTTGATGAGTGGATGGGCTATCACTTCTGTGTCACTGTTAGACAGAGGCAGAGTATACTAACCTCAAAAAGTCATAGCAAAATTAATTTAAAATGGGTGGCGAAAGCAACACATTCTGGCTAGGCTTATAAATGCCCTAGGGCAGATAGCCTAGTATGAACCTATGAAAGGAGAAGAAAAGATCTCCGGCTCAGTCTGTCTCCTCGGAGCCTCCGGAGAAAACTTCTAAACTGGACTCTACCTCCTCGGCTTCCCTGGGCCGCAGGAGGTATCTGTTGTGCTGGAATTGACCTCTGCTCCAATATTGGAACCCATTTGGAGCTGGTCTCCCAGCGTTGGGCATGGCTCTCTTGATAGGAGATCCCATTCTCCCTCTGTCCTAAGTCCTCCAGGCTGTCCGATTTGGATGCCAATAGGGTGGTTCAGAGGCTCCTGCAGTCACCTGTTTTGGCAAAATTATTCTTGGCTCCGACCCAGTCTGCTCCGAAGCCCATCCCGATGCTTGTGCCGATGGTTCCTCCTAGCACTTCCTTGTCCTTCGGAGCCAGAGTGCTCCGCTCCGAGTGATCATCTGCTGGCTCAGATACCCCTCAAGGGTTTATCATTGCCGACATCGGCTCCAACCATGTCTGTCCCGTCCACAGGTTTCGGTACTCAGTTTCCTCTGTCGGGCCTGAGGGAGATGCTTCGGGACATCTGTCTGTTCCGAGCCTCCCCCTCAGTGCATCGGCTCTGGGAACCCTGACCCCGGTCGTGGCCTCTGAGACCAGTTGGTCCTCTGATTCAGGGGGGGACCCGCCTTTGAGGCCATGAGGAGCGCACTGGCCAGATCTTCAGTTACATCACCCGGATCGGTCATTCCGTCCCCTTCCACCCCGGCTAGAACCTCTGATGCCCCCTATCCGTGGATGGCGGAGCCCAAAGGTCTCGGGATACCCCCATGAGCGGTCCCCAATTTTCTGAGGGTCCCTCTGAGTCTGTGCCTGAGGAGCCCCCCAGAAAGAAGTTGTGCAAGAGGAAGCACATAGACTCCCAGGACTAGTCTCTCTTCTGATACCGAACTCGAGGAGTCTGAGGGGTCCCCCAAGTCGTCATCTGAGGATGTGTCTCTCTCCATCCTGGAGATATTGAGACAGAGGCGACTGGCCGTCCAAAACCCCCTCTGAGGAGGAGTCTGTATTCCTCAAGGTCTTTGAAGCTCAACCCTCTTGTCTCCTGGGGGTCTCCACCCTTCGAGCTCCTGGATTTAATTTGACGAAGGGTGTGGGAGAATCCTGATTCAGTGGAACCTGTGCCCAGAAGGCCCAATAAGTTTCTTTTCTGCCCCCCCAGGGAAAGAGTTCCTGTCCAAAGGGGTTTCTGTAGATGCCATGGTGGTGGCGGCGGCCACACAGCAGGATAGTCTTCCATCCTCCTAACAAGGAGTCCAGGAGCATGGACCGCTACGGGAAGCATCCCCTCATCAGCGACCTTCACCCTGCAGTCGCTGAACTATCTTTGTCATTTTACTCTGCTCCAGAGAGATCTCCACAAGGAGTTAGGAGATGCTGTTAACAGCTAAAGTACCTGAGGCGTTGGCACACACTTAACGCCCAGGTGTCTACTCTCAGTTCGATTGTCAGCTCGTTCATGAGGCTCATTTCGTATGCAGCCAAGGGGGCGAGTAGGGCAGCTAGTTTGGGAGTAGCCCTCAGGAGGCAAGTCTGGATGCGCCTGTGCCATTTCGCGGAGGCCTTAAAGTCTTCCTTCACTGACTCCCCCTTTGATGGGTCCTCACTTTTTTGGGACCAAAGTGAAAAACACCCTCACCAGATGCGAGCAAGAGGGAAAGACCCCATCTGCCGTAGGGGTCCATTTTTCCCTTCCCTTTAGGCCTTACCCCAAGGCTCAGAGGAGGGAAGATGTGGTTCAAGAAATCTCAGAAGTTTTTCCCTGCCGCACAAGGTGAGTCCCCCTCCAGAGGCAGAGGAGGGGGAGGTTATTCTGTAAGACACCACCCTAGAGGCAGAGGAGGCCCCCGCAACTTGGGAGACCGTGATTCCTTTCACGGTTCCTCTTACCATCGTTCCTGATGTGTTGCCAGACTGTGCTATTCCGGAGCCAGTCGGGGGACATATTTCATTGTACCAGGAAGCCTGGGCAAGCATCACCCAGGATCGATGGGTACTCCAAATAGTTTCTGGAGGTTATACCATTCCCTTTTTGTCAGACCCCCCTCCAGTCAGGAGTATCCCGGACATTCCACCCAGTCAAAGGGATCACGCAGCATTAGAAGTCTTAAAGCTGCCAAACAAAGGAGTCATCCAGCCAGTCCCCTCAGACCAAATCGGATTAGGGACTTGACTCTTTTTGGTGCCGAAAAGAAAAGGGGACCTGAGACCCATTCTAGATATGTCGATTAAATCACTACGTTCTGAAGTCCAAGCTCCGAATGGTCACCCTTCAGTCCATTTTCCTGTTGCTGGGAAGTGTGGATCTGCTCCATCAACCTCAAGGATGCTTACTACCATATCAAAATGGACAGGGCATCCAGGAGTCACTTGGGCTTCCGGCTGGAAGCCAGTCATTTCCAGTTTCGTGCCCTGCCCTTTGGTCTCCCCACAGCCCCAGGGTGTTCACAAAGTGCTTGGCGGTGGTGACAGCTCACTTGAGACGTCAAGGATTCCAAGTGTTTCCATACCTGGATGACTGGCTCCTTACCGCCCCCACCAGGCATCTTCTCATCCGGTCCAGGGATGCTACCATTACCCTCTGTCAACAACTAGGAATTACCTTGAACTGGGAAAAATCTGCCTTGCTGCCCTCACAGCGTGTCACATTTATAGGCGCAGAGCTAGATGCCGTCCAAATGATAGCCTTTCTGCCCCAAGAAAGGATTGGAGTATTGCAAGAGTCAGGTTCATGCTTTGTTACCCCTCAGGAAAGTACAAGCGAGATGGGTGCTTCAGCTTCTGGGATCTATGGCAGCTACCATTATGTTAGTGCCTCTAGTGAGATTACACATGAGGCTTCTTCAGTGGCTTCTGTTTGCCCAGTGGTCCTTTCAGAAACTCCCTTTCCCACCAGATCCTACTCACGGACCGATGCAAGCAGGATCTCCATTGGTGGCTATGCCCCACCAATCTGGACGAGGGAAAACAGTTTGTCCCCTTGTCACCCATCGCCATGGTGACCACGGACGCCCCCCAGATGGTGTGGGGGGGCATTATCTTGGCAGGACAGTCTAAGGCACGTGGCAAGATCACGAGGTACATCTGCATATCAGTGTTTTAGAGATGAGAGCTGTGTTGTTGGCTTCCTCTGGGAACGATTGCAGTTCACTCGGACAACATGTCCGTTGTGTGGTACTTAAGCAAGGAGGAACCAGACCTTACCCCCTGTGCAGAGGCCATTCCAGTGTGGCAGGCAGTGTCTTCCCAACGGTTTCTAGTGGCAATGCACATTCCCGGGGAAAGCCAATGTGATAGGCTGAGCAGAGCTATCCTGATGTCTTACGAGTGGTCCCTAAACCTTCTGGTTGCAAAACAGATTTTCAACAGGTGGGGTCAGCCTTGCTGTGATCTTTCTGCCAGTCCCCTCAATGCCAAATGCAGCAGCTACTTCACCCTGATCCCCCCACAGGGGGAGTCACCCAGGGACGCTCTTGTCCACGATTGGCACCCCGGTCTGCACTATGCTTTCCCTCAGTTTCCTCTGTTACCAAGAGTGATTCAGAAAGCCATATTCTTGGGAAGCATGATTCGAATTGCCCCACACTGGCCTCGCCAAGTCTGGTTCTCTTCTTCAATTCGCGGTGGACAGTCTTTGGACTCTGGACCCAATACCAGACCTACTGATGCACATGTCTGGGCGGTTCCATCCCTCCCTGCGGACCCTCAGGTTGACAGCCTGGCTACTCCACTTCCGTCGTTGGTAAGACTTCATAGTGTTTCACCTGAGGGGGTGCACATTTTATCCTCTTACAAGTCTTCCACCAGGAAGATTTATTCCAGCAAATGGAAGAGATTTTCCATTTGGGCTCAGGCCCAAGGACTTGACCCTTACACAGCCCCAATTCCTGCTGTTTTGGATTTTCTGTCCATGCTCTTTCAACAGGGTTCTGCCCCCGCTACCATTAAAGTGCAGCTGGCTACTATTTCGAATTTTCATACCTCCTATGAGCCTTCCCTTATGGCACATAAACTCTGTAAGGCCTTTCTGAAGGGCACCTTGTTACTCCGGCCTCCTGTGTCAGAACTATCATGCCCTGGGATCTAAACTTTGTTTTGCAAGCCTGGACTTCCCCACCTTTTGAACCGGCTGCCTCATGTGACTTAAAAGTTCCTGTCTTGGAAGACTGCTTTCTTGATGGCCATCACATCAGCTAGACTGGTGTCAGAGATTCAAGCTTTGTCCATCAAAACCCCCCGTATTTAATCTTCCATAAGGACAGGGTTTCTCTTGGACCTAATCTGTCCCTTCTTCCTAAAGTTACATTTACTGTTAATCTCAACCAGTCTATTGAGCTGCCAGTTTTCTTCCCTCAATTCTCGAACAAAGCAGAGTTTAGATTTCATCAATTGGACGTGCACAGGCAATTACGATTCTACTTACACAGGACAAAACTACGGAAAGCTGACCAATTGGTGTCTTTTTCAGAAAGTAGAGCGGGATCCCCCATTTCCAAGGTTACAATCTCCAGATGGATTTCAAGCTGTATTTCCTTTTATTTACTCCTCTGCGGGCAAAGATCTACCATTCCCAGTCGAGGCTCACTCTACCAGGGCTGTTTCTGCATCAACAGCTTACCATGCCAGACTTTCTTTGGATAATATTTGTGCTGCAGCCACGTGGGCTTCCCCACACACCTTTATTACTCCTTACAAACTGGATGTAGCTTCTAGGGACCGGGCTTCCTTTGGTTCCACAGTCCTCAGGAGTATATTCCTTTGAGCCTCCCAGGATAGAGGTGCTAGGGACGCTGTCCCGTGAGTAAGAATATAGGTGAGATTGGACTACATAACATCAGGAAGTTATGTACTCACCATAGCGTTTGATGTATGTAGTCAATCTCGCCTCACATTCTTGCGTACCCTCCCACCTGCCCCCTTCCTGGAGGATTTGGAGGTTGAAATTGGCGTCGAGTACCCTTCAATGGCAGTTTTTTCTTATTCCCCTTGATAATGCTCTACTGTAGTGGGTTGTTACGCATGAGGTGCGATTGTGGTTTTGCAGCAAACTAGATCTGGGGCTATGGGGCAGTGCAACATGGGATACCTGTTTAGCCCAGCCAATTAGAGACTTTGTGCTAGAAAATAAGTTAGCCGAGTCGGAGCAGATATTCGGCTCCGAACCCCGTGAGTAAGAATGTGAGGAGAGATGGACTACATACATCGAATGTTATGGTGAGTGCATAACTTCTTGTTTTGCAAGTTCTTTTTGTTGGTTTTTGATTCAAGTTTATATGTCCACATCGTGATGGTTTTAGTATTTATACATTTATTTTAAAGTTCTTTTTAAAAAATGTGCATGTTTTTATCTGTTATCTATTTTCATTTGTATTTGTGGCAAGTTGGTAGGTTGTCACAAATATTTTAGTTATAGGATTTAATTGGTGTCAATTAAACAATTCTTTTAACTATTAAATTGGGAGGGGTATATAGGCAGGCACAGCATTCATTCATTTTACATCTGAAGAAGTCTGGTGGATGAACGCTTTGTATTGTGTGGTGTTTATGCGATTAAACCTGCTGCTGCCTACACCTACAGGCTTGTGTTTTATTACCTCCTGCCTCTTTGGGTGCCCGTTGTGGTTTTACTGGTTCTAAGAAAAACTGAGAAATTACTAGTGTCATGCCGCAGGATCAGAAGGAAAGGCTATCTCAAAACAGACTATTTCAAAGTGGGTAAGCCACTGCATCCATTTCTGCTACTTACACCATGATAAACCTGTGCCCAAGGGCATTAGGTCTCATTCCACCAGAGATGCAGCAACTTCTGCAGCCTTTCTCAGAGGAGTACCAACCAAATACATTGTAGAGGCTGCTATTTGGAGTTATGTCCACACCTTTACTAAGCATTACCATTTGCCTCTCTACTCTAAGTCCAGGGCAGGCTTTGCCACTGCAGTGCTGCAGGGCCTTATAGCCACACCTAATGCTGTTTAGCTCCAACCTCCCAACCATAGCTTTGGGATTCTACCCAAATGTAATGAGTGCAACAGTGAAACACGAAGAACATAGTACAGTTGTGTACACTTACCATAAATGTAGATGTTAGTGTATTCACTATTGCAGTCCAGGTTACCCTCCCTCCCCATGTCACTCTACAGTTTCTTTCCTTTATCTTCAACAGCCTATGTGGTGTATTTGCTTGTAGATGACGGTGAAGTTTATATTGATGCGCGCGTGTGTGTATATATATATATATATATATATATATATATATATATATGTATATCTATCTATATATATATATATATATATATATATATATATATATATATATATATATATATATAGCTACCTTTTTGGGGGCAAGAAAGAAAATGGCGTCTGCTGCATGTTTTATACCCCTGACATCATGGAAGAGAAGACAGCAACCAACGTAGGACCCAAGACTTTGGAATTCAGGCCGACAGAGCAACCTGCCAGCAGATTACCCAAATGTAATGACTGCAACGGTGAATACACTCTAACATCTACATTTAAGGTAAGTGTACACAACTGTACTGTCTCAAGGATACAAATTTTCCTTCCACCCCCAACCCCAAAAGGGTTCCCAGATCTACCTCCAAACCAGTGGGCAGAGCCTCAAATGCAAATCCTTTCCATGCTTTCTGTGAGGGCAGTAGAGCACATTCCTGCAGAACAGATAGGCCACGGTTTCTACTCCAGACTTTTTTTTTTATGCCCAGAAAAAGGACACCTGGCACACCATCCTCTATCTATCCATTCTAAACACCTTCCTGGTGATCCCAAATGCTCGCCCCCCAGCAGCTGCTACCCATGCTCTCCAGCTGCTACCCATGCTCTCCAAGGATGCTTGGCTAGCCACCCTATAGATCTAAGAGGCCTGCCTCCACATTCCTATCAGGGGATCATGCAGGAAATACCTCCGTTTCAGGGCAGGATCTCAACACTTTCAGTTCTCTGCACTTCCCTTTGGCTTATCTACTGCTACCAGAGTTTTCATAAAATGTCTGGCTCCGGCCATCCTTTTGCATACAAAGGAATATCCATATTTACCCATACTTAGACTGCCTTATTCAGGAAGACAGCCAGGAAAAGCTGCTCAAGCACTTGGCCTTTTGTAAAGACCCTACTAACCTCTCTAGGGTTACAATCAACGAAAAGAAATCCAAACAGGTGCCCACTCAAAGGAACAGCATCCCAGATGGCATTCCTTACATCAGTAAAACAAATTTTCCTGACGGCCTACTTTCAACTAGCCACCAGACATTTACCTGCAAGCTCTGGGGTTCATGGCATCTTGCATACTACTCATTCCATATGCCGGACTGCATATGAGGAAATTTCAGTGGTACCTAAAAAGCCTTTGCCTCCATTCTCAAGACCTGGAGACTTGTACCTATAATTATTTGCTTCAGAGGAGATTTTCTTTGGTGGGCAACAGCATGCTACCATAAGGGGGTACCTTTCTCACCATCCCCTGCCGCCCAGACCCTCAACACACTCGGCAAACTATGCCTGGGGTGCACAACTGGACGGCAGGTGCATACAGGGCCAATGGAGCCTGCAGCAAATCCCTCTGCACATCAACCAAAAAGAATTGTTGTCCAGCATGCCTTGATAGCTTTCAAGCCCTTTCTGTCCCCAGGGGCTCTCCTGAACAAAACAGAACACTGTGATGTGGTCTATCAACAAGCAGGGAGGGACTCGCTCTTAGCCTTTATGCAGGCTGGTTATGACCCTTTGGCACACAGCCTCTGCCATGCAACTGCACCTGTTAGCCCAATTCCTACCAGGTTCTTTTAACTCTGGCAGACCAATTAAGCAGAAATCTTCTGGACCCACACGAGTGGCAGCTCAACAATGAACCTTCACCCTAATTCAGAAATGGGGCACCCCGAAGGTCAACCTCTTTGCCTCCCAGACCAACTATCAGCTCAGCAACCAGGGAGCATCACTGCATGGCTTGGAAAGTGGATGCCCTGTCCTCCCCTGCATCAATATATCTGTCTATGCCTTTCCTCCACTACATTTCATCCCCAGGGTACTGCTCAAATTAAAGGAGGAAAAACCAAGGACAATTCTTGTAGCTCCAGACTGGCCTCGCCAGCACTAGTACCACATGCTGCGCAGCCTGTCCCCCAATGCCACCTTGGCATCTTCCTCAAATTCCAAACCTCCTGACCCAGAGGGAAGGGGAATTCATGCATCCCCAATTGCAGACAGTTTGGCAGCTTGGCTTATTCCCTAACCCTGGATCAGTCTGCCAACTTCAGTAAACAGGTTCTAGATGTTATACATGAGGCCAGACACCCTAGCACTAGAAAGTCTTACGCTGACAAATGGAAACTGTTCTGCACCTGGATCCAGGCTAAGGGAGCCAATACGGCACAGCCCTCCCTCTCATCTTGCATTACTTACCTGACCTACTACACAGTGGTTTCTCTCTCCTGTATAAAAATTCATGCCTGTGCTATCTCTGCACATTTCCCCACTGAGCAGCCCCTTTTCTCTCACGCTCTGATCAAAACCGTTTCTAACAGGGGCTAGCAACTTGAGGCCACCCAGAAGAGCACCAACCCCTGCTTGGGTCCTTAACTTTGTGTTGGAAAAGCTCACCCTGCCCCCTTTCGAACCAGCTGCTTCTGCAGAGCTAAAATTTCTGTCCTTGAAGACTTAATTTCTTTCTGGCCATCACTTCAGCCAGATTAGTTAAGTTGCAAGCGTTCATGGCTGTGCAACCCTTCATAATTTTCCATGCTGACAGGTTATCCCTTAGAACTAACCCATCCTTCATGCCCAAGGTGTTATCCAGTGTGGTGCTCACCCAATCCATTCATTTGCCCACCTTTTCTCCTAATCCCGAGAACAAGGGGGTAAGGATCCTGCACTCTAGATGTGCACAAACAGTGCTCAGTTTCTATCTAGACAGGACTAAATCCTTCAAAGTCTGATCAATTGCTGGTTAACGTTGTTAAAGTGGCAGAAGGCAAAGCCATCTCCAAACAGACTGTTTTCAAATGAATAGCACACTGCATCCATTTCTGCTACAAACAACATGGAAAGCCTCCCCTCAAGCGGGTTACAACTCTGCTGTACCATAGCAGCCTCTGCAGGTTTTCTCAGAGGAGTCCCCACCAGGAACATCCTGGAGGCTGCCACTTGGACATCTCTTCACGCTTTTCCCAAACATTGCCACCTGCCTCTTCTGCAAATCCTGGGCAGGGTTTGTCTCTGCAGTATTGCAGGGCATCCTAGCCAGCCCCTAGTTTCCTAGACTGCCTCCACCCATTTCCTCAGCTTTGGGAATCAACCCAAACGTGATAAACATAGTACAGTTGTGTACACTTACCATAAATATAGATGTTAGTGTATTCATTGTTGCAGTCCTGGTTTCCCTCTCTCCATCCCCTTTTCTTTGCAAGGGACATTGGTATTTACTGTCTACTGGTGGAGTTCTTCCACCAGAACCTGGCTACTTGGGGGCTCCTAACAGGTTAGGGCAAGAAAAACTGATGTAATGGCGTCAGCTGCCTTAATTTATATTACTGACCTGACGTCAGTCCTGAAGCGACTGCAACCAGTGCAGAAATACAAAGCGTCTGGTATTCGGGCCAGCCTAGGGCTACCCTGGCAGGGATAACCCAACTGTGTTGACTGCAACAGTGAATACACTCAATCTGCATTTATGGTAAGTGTACACAACTGTACTTTTCCCTCCTTCCCTACAGTGAGACCATGAAGAGGCCAAGAGTAGTACCCATATAATGTCCTTCAAGGATGCATCTGCAGTCCTTACAAATGGGTTGTCCTGTCGTCAGGCAGCCCTTCGGTCGGCCGGATTCCAAAGTCTGGGTCTGGCCTCGGCTGGTGTCGCACTTCACCCGACGTCATAGCTGCAGTTCGGGTATAAAGGCATCAGACACCATTTTCCTCAGTCTTTCTTGCCGCGTGGCGCCCGAAGCAGAAGCTGTTCGCAAGTGCCGTTCGGTCAGATCCAGAGATTACTTCTACCGAAAACTACTTCGACGACTTCTATAAAGCTAAGTACCCCGTTGGGGACTCTTTCTTGCCTCAGCCGATGTCAGAGAAAGTTAACTGTTTATCTTGTGGGAAACAAATACCTCAAAGATTTCCACTCCTATTGTATACATTGTTTAGGCCCAGACCACGACGTAGCAGCTTGTCTAGCCTGTGCTTCTTTTAACCGGCGGACGCTGAGACGTCGCTCGGACTTTGCTGAACAGATTTTCGGCTCCGATTTTGCCTACATTATGCCGTCGGATCCTCCGACTACGCAAATAACTAAAAAACGCAAAGGAAAGGACCAACACTCGCGGTCCGCGGTTTCTGCTGAAACCACGACCAAGCAATCCGCGAGTCTCCATTTCGGCCGAAACCGAGCAAGCGGTTCTTTCTTCAGCCGACAACTTGCCTTCTACCGAGGCCTCTTCTATTCTGGTAGAAACGGCTTCTGAAATCCAGCCTTCTGTTGCGATTCCACAGGATTTATCAGACACCATTCCACTAGATATTTCTACTCCTGCACGTGGAGCTGCTAGGCCTCCTCCAGCTATGTCTATTAAGGCCTTTGCCAGGGCTAAAGCAGCCAAAACTTCCAAACCAGTGCCTGCCAAGCCCCCCTCTCACAGGCCCAGCACCAGCTCCCATATGCTTTCTTTGGCACAGGATCGCATCACTTTAATCCGTGGATCCCAGCCTCATCCAGACAGGGCCTCTCTCCCTCCTCCAGAAAAGAGGCCTAGAGCAGAGCCCCCTGAGCCAGTAGCCACAGATAATTCTTCTGATGATTCAGAACATTCTGATCCTCCTGAGGCTTCTTATTCTCCTTACGAAGACTCCGATGCTGAGGAGTCCATCCCTTCAGCCTCTCCTCCTGAGGAATTTTCCTTTGGGGAAACCTTGCATGCTATGAGGGAACAATTCCAGTGGCAGGGCCAAGATTTCTCAGACTCAAGGAAAAGGCTTAGGACCTTTCTACACTTACCACAGCATAGGCCTTTAGCTATTCCTCCAGTTCTATCTGTTGATGATGCATTTAATGATGCTTGCACTTCTCCTGATACTTTACCTCCGGCTCCTGCTAAACCAGATAGGTACTACAGGGTCCCGGACACTCATCACCACTTATATAAGGCCCCTTTTGCAGATCCAGAGACCATCTCCCAGGGCCCTAAAGCTGTAGCAGCTGCTACTTCTAAAAACCCCCTCCCCTCTGAAAGGGATTCCAGGTCCTTAGAGAGATGGGGTAAAAAAGTTTACACCTCTGCTACTTTGTCAGCTAGAGCTTTGAATTGCCAATTTCATATGATTCAATATCAAGAGTTTATGCTTGACCAGTTGACTAAAAAGCTGTCCTCTGAAGAATCTTTAGATAAAAAGTATGTTCAAGAAATGTTACATAACATTCAGCAGGTTAGTAACCAGGTTAGTAACCATTCTTTAAAATGTGGCTATGATGCACTGGAGGCTTCCTTTAGATCAGCCATGACGGGCACAGTTATCAGGAGGCATGCATGGTTGAAAGAACAGGCATTACCAGACCATGTCAAATCTAAGCTTTTGGATGCACCTATGGACAAGGTCAATTTATTTGGTGCCCCCGCACAGCAGGTTCTCAAAGATGGAAGAGAAAGCAAAATCTGTGCAAACCGTAAAAGATTTCTTACAAGTTCAACCTCCAAGGTTTAGCAGGAATTGGCCCTCCAAGAATTGGTCCTTTCCGGAGTCCTCTAAGGCACAGAGGCAGGAATAGGCGCTCTAGAGGCAGAAACCAATCCAGAGGTGCCTACAGGGGTCGCCAGTGGCAGGGTAACAACCAACGAGGCACGGACACAGCCACCACCACTGCAACTCAATCACAGTGACTTGGCGGTGGCACCTCCTACCAGGGAACAACTAGAAGCACCCTTAGGCGGAAGGCTAACCTTATTTTCAAGAAACTGGCACTGCATTACAAGAGAAAAATGGATTTTGCAAACTATAGACCAAGGTTACAGGTTCCATTTCCATACTCTACCAGGAAAGAGAGGAATGCCAAACCTACCACCTACTCAAAGGGCAGAAGCTCTAAAACAAATATCTCAATTAAGAATGAGAGCTGTGGAAAAGGTACCATCTATGGAGCAAGGGAAGGGATTTTACTCCAGGCTCTTCCTGGTACCAAGAAAAGAAAACAAATGGAGGCCTATTCTAGATCTGTCCGCTCTAAACACATTCCTCATTGTTCAAAAATTCAAAATGCTGACTCTACAGCAGCTTCTTCCCATGCTGGGCAAGGAGTCTTGGCTGGTAACTCTAGATCTCAAGGAGGCATACCTGCACGTCCCCATAAGACCAATTTGCAGAAGATACCTCAGATTTCTTGCAGGATCAGAGCATTATCAATTCTCAGCATTGCCCTTTGGCTTATCTACTGCGCCCAGAATGTTCACGAAATGCCTGGCATCAGTAATCGCTCATTGCAGACTTCAGGGAATTCAAATCTATCCCTACCTGGACGACTGCCTGATACAAGCGGACAACAAAAACAAATTAACAGAAGACTTACAAAGAGTCATCTACCTGCTACAAGCCCTGGGATACACAGTCAATTCAAAAAAGTCAAGGCTGATTCCATCCCAAATAATAACCTTTCTGGGTGCGGAACTGGACACATCAAAACAAATGGCATTTCTAACTGCAGAAAAGAAAGAACAACTTCCTCTCTACTTTTTGGCATTAACAAAGCAGAGCCATCTAACTGCAAGAAAAGTGTTACAAGCTCTAGGCTTCATGGCATCCTGCATAATTCTGGTCCCTCATGCCAGACTTAATATGAGAAAGCTACAGTGGTACCTAAAGAATTTGTGGTCTCAGCACAAGCACAGCCTGGAAACCAAAATTCCAATGATCCCATGCCTGAAGCAAGAGTTCTTATGGTGGGCTCAGGCCTGTCAATCAAACACAGGACTGCCCTTCAGCAAAAGTCATCCAAGACAAACTATCACGACAGATGCCTCAGACCTCAGTTGGGGGGCACACATGATGGACAAGTGCATTCAAGGCCTATGGACTCAAGACCAACTGCATCTGCACATAAATCTAAAAGAAAGATGGCAGTAAAATTGGCAATCCAGGCATTCAGACCTCTTCTCCACGAAGGCCAGCTGTTGATAAGGACAGACAACACCACAGTTATGTGGTACATCAACAAACAGGAGGCACACACTCATACCCCCTATGCCGGCTGGCACTAGACCTATGGGATGTGGCTCTGGGTTACAACCTTCAGTTACAGGCAATTTATGTTCCAGGGAAGGAAAACATTCTAGCAGACATATTAAGCAGAACTATAACAGATGCCCACGAATGGATGCTGCATCCGGACATCTTCAAAGCCATCACAAGAAAATGGGGATTGCCACAAATAGACTTGTTTGCATCCCCATACAATCACCAGTTGAAGAAATTCTGCACAAGGACTTACCACCCACTGGCTTGGAAGGTGGACTCCCTATCCTTCAGTTGGAAAAGCCTGACCGCATACGCATTCCCACCACTTCCTTTGATGCACAAGGTGCTTCTCAAGATCAAAGAGGAACGTCCGAGGATCATTCTGATAGCCCCAAACTGGCCAAGACAACATTGGTACCCACTACTGAGGAGCATGTCCAGGGAACAAATATGGAAACTACCACTGATCCCATTACTGCTGACACAGAACAACTGCAACATTCTGCATCCAAGCCTAAAAACTCTGCAGCTAACTGCCTGGAACATTACATGACAGAAATTAACCCAAATTTATCCCAAAGGGTTAAGGACATAATCCTGGAGGCTTGTAGACCTTCAACAAGAAAGAATTATGCAGCAAAATGGAAAAGATATCTCATCTGGAGTGCTGCAAAAGGGCAAGATGTGACACTGGTGAACATAGCCAACATCCTGGAGTACTTGGCTGAGCTCTACCACACAGGCCTGTCCTATTCCTCCAAGATACATGCATCAGCTATTTCAGCACCATACAGCTTGGATCCTCCTGTCTTCTCGCATCCTCTGCTCAGACAGTTTCTGAGGGGAATTAAAAATGTAAAACCTCCCAGGAAACCTCCATTGCCAGCATGGGACTTGAACTTTGTGCTAGAAAAACTGACTCTGCCTCCTTTCGAGCCAGCAGCTACAGCAGACATGCAGTACTTATCCTGGAAGACTGCCTTCCTGCTGGCAATAACTTCAGCAAGAAGGGTCTCTGAACTACAAGCATTAATGGCAGTACAACCCTTCCTGATCTTCCATCAAGATAGTGTCCATGAGAACAAATCCTACATTTATGCCTAAGGTGGTATCCAGAGTCTCTTTAAATCAGGCTATCCACCTTCCTACATTCTTCCCCAATCCACAGCACAGGCGAGAAAAGCTGTTGCATACCTTGGATGTACACAGGCAGTTACGCTACTACCTGGACAGGACAAAACAATAGAAAAACTGACCAGCTTCTGGTAGCTTATGCAACAGGAAAAGAAGGAAAACAATTTCTAAACAGACAATCTCCAAATGGATAGGAAATTGCATTAGATTTTGTTACTCCTACCATGGAAAGAAAACTCCAGAGAACATCAGGCCTCACTCCACAAGGGCCACAGCCACTACCACAGCTTTCTTACGAGGAGTGGCTACCAAGGACATTATAGAGGCTGCTACTTGGACCTCCGTGCATACATTTGCCAAGCATTATAACTTACCTCTATACTCTAGATCCCGTGCTGGCTTTGCCACTGCTGTTTTGCAAGGGATCCTGACTACACCATAATCTATTTTCATTTCCTCCTCCCCTAGTTTAGCTATGGTATTCTACCCATTTGTAAGGACTGCAGATGCATCCTTGAAGGACATAGTACAGTTTTGTACCTACCATAAATGTAGATGTCAGAGAGGAATGCATCTGCAGTCAGGATTACCCACCCTCCTTCCCCTCTGAGGTACTCCTAGTGTACTTACCAATCTTCAGCTAGCTTGGGGGGGATCTATTATGGTGTATTTGTTTGTATATATGTACATACATGTTTATTTTGTGTGTGCTCTCTACTATTTGGAAAATTTGGCATTTATCCAAATTTAGCCTACCAAGAGGGCACCTGGCATCTGGGGCAAGAAACACTGAGGAAAATGGCGTTGGCTGATGCCTTTATACCCGAAAACTGCCGCAATGACGTCGGGTGAAGTGCCACCAGCCGGCCAGACCCAGACTTTGGAATCCGCCGATCAAGGGCTGCCTGACGACAGGACAACCCATTTGTAAGGACTGCAGATGCATTCCTCTCGGACATCTACATTTATGGTAGGTACAAAACTGTACTTTCTACAGGGTCCCGGACACTCATCACCACTTATACAAGGCTCCTTTTGCAGATCCAGAGACTATCTCCCAGGGCCCTAAAGCTGTAGCAGCTACTTCTACTAAAAAGCCTCCCCTCTGAAAGGGAATCCAGGTCCTTAGAGAGATGGGGTGAAAAAGTTTACACTTCTGCTACCTTGTCAGCTAGGGCTTTGAACTGCCAATTTCATATGATTCAATATCAAGAGTTTATGCTTGACCAGTTAACTAAAAAGCTGTCCTCTGAAGAATCTTTAGATAAAAAATATGTTCAGGAAATGGTACATAACATACAGCAGGTTAGTAACCATTCTTTAAAATGTGGCTATGATGCACTGGAGGCTTCCTTTAGATCAGCCATGACTGGCACAGTTATCAGGAGACATGCATGGTTGAAAGAACAGGCATTACCAGACCATGTCAAATCAAAGCTTTTGGATGCACCCATGGACAAGGTCAATTTATTTGGTTCCCTGCTCAGCAGGTACTAAAAAAGATGGAAGAGAAGGCGAAATCTGTACAAACGGTGAAAGATTTCTTACAGGTTCAACCTCCAAGGTTTAGCAGGAACTGGCCCTCCAAGAATTGGTCCTTTCCGGACTCCTCTAAGACTCAGAGAGGCAGGAATAGGCGTTCTAGAGGCAGAAACCAATCCAGGGGTGCCTACAGGGGACGCCAATGGCAAGGTAACAACCAGCGAGGCACGGACGCAGCCACCACCACTACAACAACTCAATCAGTGACTTGACAGTGGCACCGCCTACCAGGGAACTAGAAGCACCCTTAGGCGGAAAGCTAACCTTATTTTCAAAAAACTGGCATTGCATCACAAGGGAAAAATGGATTTTGCAAACTATAGACCAAGGTTACAGGTTCCATTTCCATACTCTACCAAGGAAGAGAGGAATGCCAAACTTACCACCTACTCAAAGGACAGAAGCTCTAAAGCAAATATCTCGGCTATTAAGAATGAGAGCTGTGGAAAAGGTACCATCTATGGAGCAAGGAAAGGGATTTTACTCCAGACTCTTCCTGGTACCAAGAAAAGAAAACAAATGGAGACCCATTCTAGACCTGTCCGCTTTAAACACATTCCTTATTATTCCAAAATTCAAAATGCTGACCCTACAGCAGCTTCTTCCCATGCTGGGCAAGGAGTCTTGGCTGGTAACTCTAGATCTCAAGGAGGCATACCTGCACGTCCCCATAAGACCAATTTGCAGAAGATACCTCAGATTTCTTGCAGGATCAGAGCATTATCAATTTTCAGCATTGCCCTTTGGCTTATCTACTGCGCCCAGAGTGTTCACGAAATGCCTGGCATCAGTAATTGCTCATTGCAGACTTCAGGGGATACAAATTTATCCCTACCTGGACGACTGCCTGATACAAGCGGACAACAAAAGCAAGCTAACAGAAGACTTACAAAGAGTCATTTACCTGCTGCAAGCCTTGGGATATACAGTCAATATAAAAAAGTCAAGGCTGATTCCATCCCAAAGAATAACCTTTCTGGGTGCAGAGCTGGACACATCAAAACAAATGGCATTCCTAACTGCAGAAAAGAAAGAGCAACTACCTCTCTACTTCTTGGCATTAACAAAGCAGAGCCATCTAACTGCAAGAAAAGTACTGCAAGCTCTAGGCTTCATGGCATCCTGCATAATTCTGGTCCCTCATGCCAGACTGCATATGAGAAAGCTACAGTGGTACCTAAAGAATTTGTGGTCCCAACACAAGCACAGCCTAGAAACCAAAATTCCAATAATCCCATGCCTGAAACAAGAGTTCCTATGGTGGGCTTAGGCCTGTCAATCAAACACAGGATTGCCCTTCTGCAACCGCCAACCAAGCCAAACCATCACGACAGATGCCTCACCTCGGTTGGGGGGCACACATGCTGGGCAAGTGCATACAAGGCTTATGGACTCAAGACCAGCTGCGCCTACACAACTCTAAAGGAAATGCTGGCAGTAAAATTGGCAATCCAGTCATTCAGACCATTTCTCCAAGAAGGTCAGTTGATAAGGACAGACAACACCACAGTTGTGGTACATCAACAAACAGGGAGGCACCCATTCATATCCTCTATGCCGGCTGGCACTGGACCTATGGGATGTGGCCCTGAGCTACAACATTCAGTTACAAGCAATTTTTGTACCGGGAAAAGAAAACATTCTAGCAGACATATTAAGCAGAACTACCACAGATGCCCACGAATGGATGCTTCATCCGGACATCTTCAAAGCCATCACAAGAGAATGGGGATTACCACAAATAGACTTGTTTGCATCCCCACTCAATCACCAGCTAAAGAAATTCTGCACAAGGACGTACCACCCACTTGCTTGGAAGGTGGACTCCCTATCTTTCAGTTGGAAAAACCTGACAGCATACGCATTCCCACCACTTCCTTTGATGCACAAGGTGCTTCTGAAGATCAAAGAGGACCGTCCAAGGATCATTCTGATAGCTCCAGACTGGCCAAGACAACATTGGTACCCATTGCTGAGGAGCATGTCTCGGGAACAAATATGGACACTACCCCTGATCCCATTACTGCTAACACAGAACTACAACATCCTGCATCCAAACCTGAAAACTCTGCAGCTAACTGCCTGGAACATTACATAACAGCAATTAACCCAAATTTATCCCAAAGGGTTAAAGACATAATCCTGGAGGCTCGCAGACCTTCAACAAGAAAGAATTATGCAGCAAAATGGAAAAGATATCTCATTTGGAGTACTGCAAAGGGAGAAGATGTGACACTGGTAAACATAGCCAACATCCTGGAGCACTTGGCAGAGCTCTTCCACACAGGCCTGTCCTATTCTTCCATCAAGATACATGCATCAGCTATTTCAGCAGAGTACAGCTTGGATCCTCCTGTCTTCTCTCATCCCCTGCTCAGACAGTTTCTGAGAGGAATTAAAAATGTAAAACCTCCCAGGAAACCACCATTGCCAGCATGTGACTTGAACTTTGTGCTAGAAAATTTGACACTTCCCCCTTTCGAGCCAGCAGCAACAGCAGAATTACAATACTTATCCTGGAAGACTGCTTTCCTGCTGGCAATAACTTCAGCAAGAAGGGTCTCTGAACTACAGGCATTAATGGCAGTGCAACCCTTCCTGATCTTCCATCAAGATAGTGTCCATGAGAACAAATCCTACATTTATGCCTAAGGTGGTATCCAGAGTGTCATTAAATCAGGCTATCCACCTACCTACATTCTTCCCAAACCCACAGAACAGGGGAGAGACTCTTGCATACCTTGGATGTACACAGACAATTACGCTACTACCTGGACAGGACTAAGTCCAATAGAAAAACTGACCAGCTTCTGGTAGCATATGCCACAGGAAAGGAAGGAAAACCAATTTCAAAACAGACAATCTCCAAATGGATAGGAAATTGCGTTAGATTTTGTTACTCCTACCATGGAAAGAAAACTCCAGAGAACATCAGGCCTCACTCCACAAGGGCTACAGCCACTACCACAGCTTTCTTATGAGGAGTGGCTACCAAGGACATTATAGAGGCTGCTACTTGGACCTCTGTGCATACATTTGCCAAGCATTACAATTTACCTTTATACTCTAGATCCCGAGCAGGTTTTGCCACTGCTGTTTTGCAAGGGATCCTAGCTACACCATAATCTCTACTCTTTCCTCCTCCCCTTGTTTAGCTATGGTATTCTACCCATTTGTAAGGACTGCAGATGCATCCTTGAAGGACATAGTACAGTTTTGTACCTACCATAAATGTAGATGTCCGATAGGAATGCATCTGCAGTCAGGATTACCCACCCACCTTCCCCTCTGAGGTACTCCTAGGGTATTTGCCATCCTTCAGCTAGTTTGGGGGGGATCTATTATGGTGTATTTGTTTGTATATATGTACATACATGCTTTTGTGCTTGCTCTCTACTATTTGGAGACATTGGCATTTATCCAAATTTAGCCATCCAAGAGGGCACCTGTCATCTGGGGCAAGAAAGAGGAAAATGGCGTCGGCTGATGCCTTTATACCCGAACAACTGCATCGATGACGGGTGAAGTGCGACACCAGCCGAAGCCGGACCCAGACTTTGGAATCCAGCCGACCGAAGGGCTGCCTGACGACAGGACAACCCATTTGTAAGGACTGCAGATGCATTCCTATCGGACATCTACATTTATGGTAGGTACAAAACTGTACTTTCTGGAAATTGTATGCGTCTTCATGGAATCCAGTCTTACCCCTGATATTTTGCCACCAGCTCCTAGAAAGCCCGACAGGTACTACAGAGTACCTGACTGATTCAAATTTCTATTTAAAAATCCCACTGCAGATCCAGGGACCTAAAGGTATTAAGGCTACTACAGCCAAAAACCCTACCCCTTCGGACAGGGAATTCCAGAGCTTTAGACAGATGGGGGAAGAAAGTATATACCTCTGCAACTCTTGCCATCGGGGGCTTTAAATTGCCAGTTTCACATGTTGAAGTACCAGCAGCATATTGTGGAACTAATTAAACAAAAGTTGATTCCTGATTGTGCAGAACATGATTTACAAGAGTTAATGCATTCTGCAAGCCAGGTTGGAAAACCTACTTTGCATTGTGGTTTTAATGCCTTAGAAGCTGGGTCTGTTCTTAGAAGGCATGCTTGGCTAAAGGAACAAGTCTTGCCAGACCATGTCAAAGCAAAATTACTAAAATGCTCCATTAAACCAAGAATGTTTGGCACTAAAACTGAAAGTTCTTAAAGATGGAGGAAAAAGCTAAATCTATGCAAACTGTTGGATTTCCTACAGGTACAGCTGTCTAGATTCAGTAGGCATTGGCCTTCAAAAAATTCGTCCTTTCCAGTCCCTGTTCCAAGAAAGCAAAGAGGACTAGGTTTTCTACTCCAGACCGTTTCTGGTGCCCAGAAAAAAAAACTTTTGGTGCTCTCTATCCTGGATTTTCAACACCTTTCCTTGTGGTACCAAAACTCAAATGCTTACTTTCCAGCAGCTGTTTCCTATGCTAGCCAAGGATTCCTGGCTGGTCACCCTAGACTTAAAGGAAGCTTATCTGCACATCCCCATAGGGGAATCTTGCAGGCAATGTCTATGTTTAAGGGCAGGCTCTGCACTTCCCTTGTAGAGACTCCTAACTTCTCTGAAGTGTACCATCAACGAAAAGAAATCGTATGGTACCCAGCCAGAAAATTGTGTTCTGGGAGCAAGCTTGAAGACAACTTCCCAGATGGCATTCCTCACCCCAGAAAAACAGGTTTGTTTGACAAACTATTAACTACTGGCCACCCAAACCCAGCTGTCTGCAAGAAAAATATTGCAAGCCCTAGGGTTCATGGCCTCCTGCATTCTCCTAATTCCATATGCAAGACTGCATATGAGGAAACTTCAATGGTACTTGGTCTTTGGTGTCAACATTCTCAGGACCTGGAAACTGTGATTCCTATCATTCCTTGCCTAAGGACGGTGTTCCTTTGGTGGGCAGAGGCCTGCTACCACAACTAGGGACTCCCTTTTACTCACCCCCCCCCCAAAACCCTGACAACAGACTCATCAGACTATGCATGGAGGGCTCACATGGTGGGCAAATGCATTCAAGGCAAATGGAGCCCAAGACAAATGCACCTGCATATCAATCAAAGAAATGTTGGCTGTACAGAATGCACTGACAGCCTTCAAATACCTTATCCTTCCAGGACAACTCTTGATACAGACAACACCACAGTTGTGGTACATAAACAAGTAGGGGGGAATTCATTCTTACCCACTCTGCAGGTTAGCCATGGCTCTGTGGAGCACGGCCTTGAGCAATCAAGTGCACCTGCAAGCTCAATTCCTGCCAGGCAAGCAAAATTCACTTGCAGAGTGCTTAAGCAGAAATCTAATGGACCCACACGAGTGGAAACTGGAACCCAGCTCATTCAAGCTTCTAATCCACAGGTGGGAGACACCAGAGGTGGACCTCTTTGCTTCCCCCCTCCCCCCCCCCCCCCAGAACTATCAATTGAGCAAATTTTGCGCCAGACCTCCCCACAGGCAGGCATGGAAAGTGGATGCCCTATTCTGTACATGGGAAACCTCTCAATCTGCCTTTCCCCCCTCTGCTCCTCTTGAAAGTACTAAAGATCAAACAGGACAGGCCAAGGACAATCCTGATTGCACCAGACTAGCCACACCAGCACTGGTACCCACTTTTATGCAGTCTGACAGCAGTGCCACCCTGGCACCTGCATCAGACCCCTTCCCTGCTGTGTCCCAGCAGGAGGGCCAGATTTTGCACCCTCAGCTGCAAACCTTGAACCTAGCAGCCTGGCTTATTCCATGAATACATCAGCAACCCTCAGCAAACAGGTGCTGGATGTCATCCTTGAGGCCAGGAGGCCTGGTATTAGGAAATCCTATTCAGAAAAGTGGAAAAGATACTGTTCTTGGAGCCAATCTCAGGGAAAAGACACAGTGCCCACCTTATCTCAAATTGTAGATTATCTAGCAGAACTGCCCCACAAAGGCCTATCCTTCTCTTCTATTAAGATTCATGCCTCCACCATCTCACCTCATTACAATACTGAGCCACCCCTCTTCTATCACCATGTGGTCAAACAGTTCCTGAGAGGCGTGAACAGTCTTAAGACCCCTGAGGAGAGCTGCCACTCCAGCCTGGGACCTTAACTTTGTACTAGAGAAGCTCACACTTACCCCCTTTGAGCTTGCTGCTACAGCAGAGTTAAAATTCCTCTCTTGGAAAACAACCTTACTTCTAGCAATCACTTCAGCAAGAAGAGTGTCAGAGTTGCAAGCCCTTATGGCTGTGGAACCCTTCAGTCTGAAGTTGTTCACTGATGGGTTCAGTTCCAAGCCCTCAGAACCGAGGCGGCCTTATACCAAGCTTGCGTGCAGTAGAAATACTAGAGCTAAGCTGCTACCCCACAGTGCCCTTTACTCTGTTACCTCTGATCTCATTTGCCGCACAGCCCATATAGCAGTGTTTCACAGAGCTCTCCAGCTAAGTGATTTATCTTGTATATTTACAAGTTTTTGTAAAGATTTTTTCTCGTTAGTTGATTTGTTCTTTATCTTCTATACTCAGCTATACCCACAGGTATCCCTTTCGTACCATTGTTGGTATTTTGAACTTTCTACCCTTGCGGTATCTTAATTACCGTTGTATTTCCTCTTTACTTTCTTCACCTTCCTTACTTTCTTCACTCTTTCCCTTTTGTGAATGTGCACTGTTATGTCTGAAAAGGGAACTACAGGATGTTCATGTTTCACTGTTGCAGTCATTACTCTTGGGTTATCCTGCTGGCAGGCTACCCTCAGCCTGCCAGAATTCCAAAGTCTAGGTCCGGCGTCTGTTGCTGTCGCCTTTTCCCTGACGTCAGTGCGCCAGGGGTATGAAAGATGCAGCCGACACCATTTTCTTCAGTCTTTCTTGCTGCGCAGTGCCTGAAGCTAAAGCAGTTGGCAAGTGCCAGTCGGCCAACTCCTGAGATTTTCAAATCCGAATTTCAGAACCGAAGTCTTCATTAAAGCTAAGTACCCCGTTGGGGAAATTTATTTTCTTGCTCCTGACTGATGTCAGAAAAAGTTGACAATTGTATTTCTTGTGGGAAGCAAATACCTCATAAGGATTTTCACTCTTACTGTATTCCTTGCCTAGGCCCCGATCACAACGTTGCTAGCTGTCGGTTTTGTGCTAGATTTAACCAACGCACTGTTAAGCGTCGATTTGATTTTGCATTTCATTACTTTGGCCGAAGATTTAATTATGTAATGCTGTCGGAACAGCCAACAACCGGAGTTTACAAAAATCGCAAGGACAAGGAAAAGAGGCATCCGAGGTCCAAAACCGACGAGGCCTCCGCCAGGCCAGTCACCAGTTCACCCGTTCTCTGAGGCGCTTTCGCAGCCCCTGGCACCCGCTAACTCAGAGCCACAGACTGCTTCCGACTCCCACGTGGAGCCGACTGGGCCTCTCTATACTAAAGGTATTGGACACTCGGAAATCATTCCCTCAGATGGGTCCGGAGCCGCTGAGCAGGCATCAGCTTCTGAGGGTGTCTTCAGACCTGCACAATTATATATTAAGCCATCTTCAGCTTCAAAAGACTAAAGCAGCTCTAAAGGCAAACAAGTACAGCATTCTCCTACTCAGACTTCCATGCCTGAAAAACAGATGCTCAAAATGGCCGAAGACCTAATTACTTTGATCAGGGGCTCCCATCCCCCTCCTAAGAGGCCTAGGCAAGAGACAGTACGATTCTTCTGATGAGGTTTCCATTTCCTCGGACTCCTCTTCTGAATAGGATTATTCCATGCTTCCGTATGAGGATTCTGATGCTGAAGAATCCATTCCTTCAGCCTCTTCTCCTGAGGATTATTCTTTTGGGGAAACCCTGCATACCATGAGGGAGCATTTCCACTGGGAGCGCCAAGGTTATTTTGAATCCAAGAAAAGGCTCAGACTTTCTGCTATTTCCTCAGCACAGACCCCTTGCTATTCCACCTGTTCTAGACATTGTAGATGTATTTTCAGAGTCCGGCCTGTCCCCTGACTCTTTACCCCCTGCACCTGCTAAGCCAGACAGATACTACAGGGTCCCGGATTCTCATAAATTCCTATATAAAAACCCCGCTGCTGACCCAGAAACTACATCTCAGGGTCCCAAAGGTTAAAGCTTCCACTGCAAAAACCCCATCCCCTCTGACTGGGGATTCTAGGGCTCTAGACAGATGGGGAAAAAGTCTATACTTCTGCTACTTTGGCTGTAAGGGCTTTAAATTCAGTTTCATATGCTTAAATATCAGCAATATTTAATGTCACTGCTTAAACAGAAATTGTTGACAAATACTGAGTGTTCAGAGAACAAAGAATTGCAGGATTTATTGCATGCAGCTGAACAAGTGGGAAAGCATACTTTGCAATGTGGTTATGATTCACTGGAGGTCTCTTGCAGGGCCGCTGTTACAGGTTCTGTTATTAGAAGGCATGCTTGGTTAAAGGAACAGAATCTGCCTGATCATGTTAAAGCAAAATTATTAGATGCACCATTACAGCATGATACTTTGGTACTAAAGCAGAAGAGGGGTTGAAAAAAATGGAGGATAAAGCAAAATCCATGCAGACAGTCAAGGATTTCTTACAGGTGCAACCACCCAGGTTTAGCAGGAACTGGCCTTCTAAAAATTGGTCCTTTCCAGTGTCAGGCAGACCACAGAGGCAGATACAGGCGTCCCAGAGGCAGATCTCAGTCCCAAGGCTCATACAGGCCTAAACAATGGGGTGCTCCTACCTCCAAAAGTGGAGAAGACAAATCACAGCCTTACAGGAAACGGTCCCAATGACATTCCTCTGCCAGATCCAAGCACTTTTCTTTTGGCAGCCCCCTTGGGGGGGAAACTAGCACGTTTTTCATCAAATTGGCAAATGGCTACCCAAGACAAATGGGTCCTGAACAGTGTCCCAAGGCTACAGGTTCCATTTTCACAATACCAAGGTCAAAAGGTATGCCAGACCTGCCACAATCAATGGGCAGCGGCACAAAAAAATTACAGCTCTCATGGACATGAGGGCCATTCAGCAAGTACCACAACAAGAGCAGGGGCAAGGATTTTACTCCAGACTTTTCCTAGTACCCAGAAAGGACAAAACCTGGAGACCAATAATACTGGACCTGTCTATACTAAATAAGTTTCTGGAAGTTCCAAAATTCAAGATGTTGACTCTACAGCAGCTACTGCCCATGCTGGGCAAGAAGGCTTGGCTCATAACTTTGGACCTAAAAGAGGCATACCTGCATGTCCCAATCAGACAGTCTTGCAGAAGATGCCTCAGATTCGTAGCTGGCTCAATGCATTACCAATTCTCTGCACTGCCCTTTGGCTTAACTGTTGTGCCCAGGGTCTTCACAATGTCTGGCACCAGTAATTGCGTTTTGCAGACAGAGGAATTAACATATATCCCTACTTGGACGACTGCCTAATTCAAGCAGAGAACAGACATTTTTCTAAAGCATCTGGCGTTTGTAAAAAGATTACTAATTGGCCTAGGGTACACAGTAAACGTAAAGAAATCAAAACTAGTGCCCTCAAGAGATATTCCTGGGTGCAAGCTTAAATACAACTGCCCAGATGGCTTATCACACGCCAGACAAAAGCAACTGACTTCTTACTTCAAGAAATTGGCAACAAAACCCCACTTACCTGCAAGGAAAATCCTGCAGGCCTTTGGTTTCATGGCATCCTGCATTCTACTAATTCCATATGCCAGACTGCATATGAGGAAACTGCAATTGTATCTAAAAAGTGTTTGGACTCGGCATTGCCACAGCCTGGAGACAGTAATTGCACTAATTCCCTGCCCGCAACAGGAGTTTCGATGGTGGGCAAAAGCTTGTCACCACAACGAGGGTCTGCCATTCAGTTTACCCACAGCCAGACACTGACAACGGATGCATCAGATTATGCCTGGGGGGCCCGTATGGCAGGAAAATGTATTCAGGGCACATGGCCTGCAAACTAGCTGCATCTTCACATCAATCAAAAAGATGCTAGCTGTTCAAAATGCCCAGACAGCTTTTAAGGACCTGCTTCATCCAGGACCGCTACTGATACAGACAATACTACGGTCATGTGGTACATAAACAAGCAGGGAGGTACACATTCCTACCCCCTCTGCAGATAAGCAGGGAGGTGCACATTCCTACCCCCTCTGCAGATAAGCAATGACCTTATGGGACACAGCATTGGCTTTTCAAGTTCACCTGCAAGCACAATTCCTGCCAGGAAAAACTAATACTCTGGCAGACTAAGCAGAAGCCTCATGGATCCCCCACGAATGGAAACTGGATCCACAAGTCCTTCAGTATAAGGAAATGGGGATGCCCAGACCTAGATCTATTTGCCTCCCCTCACAACTGCCAATTGTAGAGATTTTGCACAAGGATTTATCACAAGCAAGCATGGAAAGTGGACGCCCTATCCTTCAGCTGGAAAAATCTAAGTGTATGCCTTTCCTCCACTGCCTCTCCTTCCCAGGGTACAAGGTCAGACTAGAGAAGTCAAGTGATACTGATTGCACCAGACTGGCCATGCCAGCACTGGTACCCAGTCCTAAAGAGCTTGTCTCGAGGTCCATCATGGATATTGCCTCAAACTTCTCACTTGCTGACCCAACAAAACAATCAGATCCTGCACCGCCAACTCAGGACCTTAAATCTGGCAGCATGGCGGATAATGTAGCCATTCAGAACACTCTATCAAAAGCTGTTATGGATGTTCTCTTGGAGGCGGAGGCCCAGTACCAGAAAATCTTATGCAGAAAAATGGAAGAGATTCTGTACTTGAAACCAGGAACAAGGCATTGACACGTGTACCAAATATCCCTCAGATTTTACAATGCCTAACTGAGATGCTGAACAAAGGCCTTCCTTTCTCATCAATTAAGATTCATGCCTCTGCCATTTCAGCCCATTACAATATGGAACCACCTATCTTTTCTCATCCTTTAAGGCAGTACCTCAGAGGGTTCAAAAACATTAGGCCTCCAAGGAGAGCACCAATTCCAGCCTGAGACCTCAATTACGTTCTGGGTAAACTTACACTGCCTCCTTTTGAGCCAGCATCAACAGCAGATATAAAATTCTTATCCTGGAAAACAGCTCTGCTCCTAGCAATAACCTCTGCAAGACTAGTCTGAGTTACAAGCACTCATGGCTGTGGAACCTTTTATCATTTTTCATCCAGACAGGGTTTGAGGACAAACCCTACATTTATGCCTAAGGTGATGTCCAGTGTGGCCCTCAACCAAACCATTCACTTATCTTTTATCCAAATCCACAGAACAAGGATGAGAAATCCTGCATTCTTTGGACATAGGCAGTTACGCTTCTACTTGGGGCAGAACTAAAGCTTTCAGAAAGACTGAGCAACGTTTAGTGTCATATGCTGCAGGATCACAAGGAAAGGCCATCTCAAAACTATTTCTAAATGGATAGGCCATTGCATCCGTTTCTGCTATTTTCAACATGGCAAATCAGTGCCTAAGGGCATTAGGCCTCATTCCACTAGAGCAGCAGCCACTTCAGCAGCCTTCCTCAGAGGAGAACCAACCAAAGATATCTTAGAGGCTGTACTTTGGAGTTCAGTGCACACTTTCACAAAGCACTACCACTTAAGTCCAGAGCAGGCTTTGCCACTGCAGTTCTGCAGAGCCTCATAGCCTCTCTTAATCCTATTTAGACCAGCCACCCATTCTCCGCTTTGGGATTCAACCCAAGAGTAATTACTGCAGCAGTGAAACACGAACATAGTACAGTTGTGTACCTACCATAAATGTAGATGTTCGTGCTTCACTGTTGCAGTCCAGGTCACCCACCATCCCCCTTTTCTTTGCTGGGACTTATCTGCATTTCTCTATCCTATACAACCTATTTGGTGTATTTGCTTGTAGATGAAGGAAATGTTTTTGTGCATGTATTTTTATTGGCATATTTTTCAGCCTTCCAATTTGGGGGCACCTGACATCTGGGGAAAGAAAAACTGAAGAAAATGGCGTCTGCTGCATCTTTTATACCCCCTGGCGCACTGATGTCAGGGAAGAGGACAGCAACCGATGCTGGACCTAGACTTTGGAATTCTGGCCAACTGAGGGTAGCCTGCCAGCTGGATAACCCAAGAGTAATGGCTGCAACAGTGAATACACTAACATCTACATTTATGGTAGGTACACAACTGTACTGTTTAAACACTGCTGCTCTTGCAGTGGTAAACTTCCGAATAGCGACCTTCATAAAGAGTGTGTACACTGTTTGGTGGTTCGGCATTTGTTGGCGAAACACCCATGTGATTTGTTCTAGCTTCAGTCAGCAGACGCTGAACATCGGAATAAATTGATTTTGAAGGGCCTGCTTTAATTACCTTTTTGGAGGCTATTTCTGCTACTGAGGTCTCATCCCCCTCCTGCTGTGGACAAGAAACGTCCTCGCTCAAACCCCTTTTCACTGGCTGGTGACAAGAGGTAAAAGCCATAAGCACAATGCCCAAAAGTCTTCCTCCGAGCACTGATGTTCTTCGTGTTTCACTGTTGCAGTCATTACATTTGGGTAATCTGCTGGCAGTTTGCCCTCAAGTCGGCCTGATTAACAAAGTCTTGGGTCCTGCATTGGTTGCTGTCCCTTCAATGATGTCTGTCCCTTCTTCCATGATGTCAGGTCATCAGGGGTATAAAACATGCAGCCGATGCCATTACATCAGTCTTTCTTGCCACTCTGTGCCCAAAGCAGAAGCAGTTTGCAAGTGCTGGTCGGCCGACTCCTGAAATTCAGAATCGAAGTCAACTAAAAAGCTAAGTATCCTGTTGGGGAAACTTTCTTGCTCCTTACCGATGTCAGTAAAATTTAATTGTATTACTTGTGGGAAGCAAATACCTCATAAGGATTTCCATTTGTACTGTATTCCTTGCCTAGCCCCTGACCACGACGTACTTGTTGATTTTGTGCTTTAATCTGCGCACTCTCCGTAGTCTGTACATTTTTGCTTCTAAATATTTGGGTTCTCTGTTTAATTATCCAGAAGTAACTGTTAGCAATCAGACTACCGGAATACCAAAAATGCAAAGACAGGCCGTTTAGGTCCAAAACTGCTGATGATGCTTCTCCTAAGCCAGTCGCTGGTACTCTGGTGCTTTCGCATCCCCTGATACCCACTACTAATGATTTGCAGGCCTCTACTGAGACCCATTCTGAGTCCGGTATGCTGCGAGATGCTTCACCTATGGAACCCGCAGACGTCTCTACCTTGGATGGGTCCGGAGCCGTTGTGCATTCACCGGCTTCTGAGGGTGTATTCAGGCCTACAGATTTGTATATTAAACCGACACCACCTTCAGTATTAAGGCCAAAATCTCGATCTATATCTGAAAAAAATGACGCCCAGGCCACATGTTCAGGCCCCTGTACCTAAAAAATGATCAAAATGGCTGAAGATTTAATTATGATCAGGGGTAGGCAACCCCCCCCCCCTTCTAAGAGGCTTAGGGCTGAACTTGACTATGTATCTTCTGAACCTGAACAGGACTGTTTCTTCTGACTTTAGGTATGGACAAATCCTGTTCATATGAGGACTCTGATGCAGAGGATTCCATTCCTTCTGCTTCTCCCCCTGAGGAATTTTCTTTTGGGGAAACTTTCCCAGTGGAAATGCTCCCTTAAGGTATGTAAAGTCAGGATTTTTCTGAATCCAAAAACAGGCTTGGGGATTTCCTTCTTCCTCAGCATAGGCCTTTGGCTATACCTCCTGTACTAGACATTGTGTTTTCAGAATCCAGTATGGCCCCTGATTCTCTGCCTCTGGCCCGTTGCAAGCCAGACAGATGATGCAGGGTTCCTGACTCCCACAATTTCCTTTTCAAAAATCATGTTGTGGACCCTGAAACCATTTCTCAGGGGCCCAAGGACATTAAGGCTTCTACTGCTAAAAATCCTACCCCTTCTGATGGAGACTGCAGGGCGCTGGATAGATGGGGTAAGAATGTTTATACTTCTGTAACCTTGGCAATCAGGGCTTTAAACTGTCAATTCCATATGCTAAAATAGCAGCATATCATGGGACTGCTTAAACAGAAAATTGTTTATTTCTGACTGCGGAAAATAAGGATTTACAGGATTTATTGCTTTCAGCTGAACAAGTTGGAAAACCTACTTTGCAATGTGGTTTTGATTCTTTGGTGGCCTCTTGCAGTGCTGCTGTTACTGGGTCTGTGCTTAGAAGGCATGCTTGGCTTAAGGAGCAATCTCTGCCTGATCATGTTAAAGCAAAATTGTTGGATGCAGCTTTGCAGCAGGACTATCCATTTGGCAGGAAGGCTGAAGAAGTTCTAAAAAATATGGAAGATGAAGCTAAATCTATGCAAACTGTGAAAGATTTCTTACAGGTACAACCTCCAAGATTTAGTAGGCATTGGCCTACTAAGAACTGGTCCTTTACAGTTCCTACCAGAGCCACTCAAGCCAAACCCAAACATTCCAAAAGCACCAGTCCCAGGGGACTTTCAGAACTAAGCAATGGGGTGCCCCCGCTTCCAAATCTGGAAACAATGACACCTCTCTATGGTAAACAGTCTCAATTACTTTCCTTTAGAATTACGAAGCACTCGCCTTTTAGCTGCCTGTTTTGGGGGGGGGGGGGGCTGGCTCTTCATGCAAAAAACTGGCAACTTATAACCCAGGACAAATGGGTTTTAAATAGTGTCCCAGGGATACAGATTTCATTTCCGCACATTGCCAACTGCAAACGGATGGCCAGACCTGCCCCCAAATCAGTGGGCAGAGGCTCAGAAACAAGTACTTCCCCTCTTAAACATGGGGGCAATTCAACTAGTACCAGAAGAGGAAAAGGGACAAGGTTTCTATTCCAGACTTTTCCTGGTACCCAGAAAAGAGAAATCATGGCGCCCAATTCTGGACCTGTCTACTCACCTTTCTGGACATTCCAAAATTCAAGATGCTGACTCTTCACCAGTTACTTCTATGCTAGGCAAAGATGTTTGGTTGTCCTCTCAATCTAAAAGAGGCTTACCTGCATATCCCAGTCAGGGAATATTGCAGAAGATGCCTTCACTTCAAAGCTGGCTACTTGCATTATCAGTTCTCTGCACTGCCCTTTGGCTTATCTACTGCGCCCACGGTATTGCCTGGCTCCAGTAATTGCATTTTGCAGGCAAAGAAATATTCAAATATATCCATACCTGGACGATTGTCTAATTCAGGCAGAAAACAAGGCCATTCTCCTAAAACATCTGGCATTTGTAAAAAGGGTTCTAACTTGTCTAGGGTACACCATAAACGAAAAGAAATCACAACTAGTACCCTCTCAAAAAATTACATTCCTAGGTGCAAGCTTGAATACAACTGCCCAGATGGCTTTCCTTACACCAGAAAAGCAAATTCAGTTGGTGACTTACTTCAAACAGGTGGCCACACAAACCCTGCTATCTGCAAGACAAATACTGCAAGCCTTGGGGTTCATGGCCTCCTGCCTTCTTCTAATTCCATATGTAAGACTGCATATGAGGAAACTTAAGTGGTACTTAAATGGAATCAACATAGTCACAGCCTTGAAACAGATTCCTGTCATATCTTGCCTGCAACTAGAGTTCCTATGGTTGGGCAGAGGCCTGCCACCAAAACAAGGGACTGCCATTCACACCACCCCCTGCCACCCAAACCCTAACTACAGACTCCTCAAACTACGCATGGGGGGCTCATCTTGCAGGGAAGTGCATTCAGGGCAAATTGAGCCTGAATCAAATGCACCTTCATATCAATCAAAAAGAAATGCTAGCTGCACTGTGACAGCCTTCAAGAACTACCTTCATCCAGGGCAACTAATGGTAAAGAAGACAACACCACAGTTATGTGGTACATAAACAAGAAGGGGGGTACACATTCCTACCCCCTCTGCAGACAAGCAGGGGGGTACACATTCCTACCCCCTCTGCAGACTAGTCATGGTATTGTGGAACATGGCCTTGAGCTATCAAGTACAACCACAAGCTCAATTCTTGCCAGGAAAGCTGAATATTTTGGCAGACGAACTAAGCAGAAATCTCATGGACCCACCTGAATGGAAGCTGGAACCATGGATTTTCAACATGTTGCCACGCAAATGGAGCCCAGACACAGATCTTTTTGCCTCACCCCAGAACTACCAGTTGGACAAATTTTGCACAAGAACTCCTCACAAAAAAGCCCGGAAAGTGGATGCTCTGTCCTTCAGCTGGGAAAACCTATCAGTCTATGCCTTTCCCCATCTGCCTTTGCTCTCCAAAGTTCTACTAAGTCAAACAGGACAAACCAAAAATGATTTTGCTTGCTCCAGACTGGCCTCGCCAACACTGCTACCCACTCCTACGCAGTCACAAATTTTTCCATGGCACCTGCCTCAGACACCTTCCTTACTGTGTCTCAGCAGGAGAACCAAATTCTGCACCCTCAGTTCCAAACATTGAATCTTGCAGCTTGGCTAATTTAAATTCCTGCTTAGCATCCCTCTGCAAACTTGTGATGGATGTCATTTTGGAGGTGAGAAGACCTAGTACTAGAAAATCTTATGCTGACAAATAGAAAAGATTCTGTGCCTGGAATCAGTCTCAAGGGGTGAGCACAGCAGTGCCCAATTACCTCAGATTTTGCAATACTTAACTGAGATGCTTCACAAGGGCCTATCTTTTTCTTCCATAAAAATCCATGCCTCAGCCATTTCAGCTCATTACAACACAGAACCCCCCCCCCCCTTCTCTCCTCCTCTCCTAAAGCAGTATCTGAGGGGCCAAAAACTTGAGGCCACCCAGGAGAGCCTACCCCTGCCTGGGACCTTAACTTTGTATTGGAGAAACTCACTCTACCTCCTTTCGAGCCAGCTGCTACTGCAGACTTAAATTTTCTTTTCCTGGAAAACGGCCTTCCTTTTAGCAGTCGCATCTTTCATGCGGACAGGGTGTCACTCAGGACCAACCCATGCTTCATGCCCAAGGTGGTATCCAGTGTGGCTCTTAATCAGTCCATTCATTTGCCAGCTTTCTTTCCCAATCCACAGAACAAGGGGAAGTGGATTCTGCATTCATTGGATGTACACAGACAACTTAGATTTTACTTGGACAGGACTAAATCTTGAAAATCTGAACTGCTGGTAGCATTTGCTGCAGGAGTAGAGGGAAAGGCTATTTCAAAGCATCCATTTTCCAAATGGATATCTATTGTATTAATTTCTGCTATAAGTACCATGGAAAACCTATCCCCCAGGGGATCAGATCCCATTCCACCAGGGCTGCATCTACTTCTACAGCCTTTCTCAGAGGTGTTCCTTCCAGTGATATTCTAGAAGCTGCTACCTGGAGTTCACTTCATACTTTCACCAAGCACCATCATTTACCAGTTTTCTCTAAACCCAGAGCTGGCTTTGCCAATGCTGATGTTCTTCGTGTTTCACTGTTGCAGTCATTACATTTGGGTAATCCTGCTGGCAGGTTGCCCTCAGTCAGCCTGAATTCCGAAGTCCTGGGTCCTGCGTTGGCTGCTGTCGCCCCCTCCCTGACATCAGGTCGTCAGGGGTATAAAAGATGCGGCCGATGCCATTTTCTTTAGTCTTTCCTGCCACGCGGTGCCCGAAGCAGAAGCAGTTTGCAAGTGCCGGTCGGCCGACTCCTGAGACTTTCGTGTTAGTTTCAATAAAAAGTCTTCAATAAAGCGAAGTACCCCGTTGGGAAAACTTTTCTTGCTCCAGACCAATGTCAGAAAAAGTTAGCAATTGTATTTCTTGTGGTAAGCAAAAATCTCATAAGGACTTTCATTCTTACTGTATTCCTTGCCTAGGGCCCTGATCACAAAGTTGCTGGTCGTCCGTTGTGCTAGATTTAACCAATGCACTATTAAGCGCCTGTATAATTTGGCTTTAAACTATTTTGGACGCCATTTTAATTATCTACAAATGTCGTCTGATAGCCATCCGACTACCGGAGTTCACAAAAAACGCAAAGAAAAGGAGAGGCAACCGAGGTCCAAAACCGACGAAGCTTCTAAGCCAGTCGCCGGTTCTCAGTGAGGCGCTTTCGCAGCCCCTGACACCCGCTACTTTAGTCGCAGCCTGCTACAGACTCCCACGTGGAGTCGGCCATGCTGCGGGAAACTCAGGGTATTGGAGTCTCTGATACTATTCCCTCAGATGGGTCCGGAGCCGCTGAGCAGGCTGAGGATGTATTCAGACCTAAACATCTTTACATTAAGCCAACCTCTGCTTCAAAGGCAAAGACTAAAGCACCTTCTAAAGCAAAGAAACAAACTCGAGCCACGTGGGCAGGCCTCTATGCCCAAAAAAACAGATGCTCAAAATGGCCGAAGACTTAATTACTTTGATCATGGGTTCCCATCCCCCTCCTGATAAGAGGCCTAGGCAAAAGACTGACTGTGAATCTTCTGATCAGGTTTCTATTTCTTTTGATTCCTCTTGTCAGAAATATTCTCTTCCCCCTATGAGGATTCTGATGCTGAAGAATCTATTCCTTCAGCTTGTCCTCCATAGGACTATTCTTTTGGGGGAAACCTTGCATACCATGGGGGAGCATTTCCACTGGGAGAACAAAGATTTGTCAGAATCTAAAAAGAGGCTCAGATTTCCTTTTACTTCCTCAACACAGGCCATTAGCCATTCCACCTGTTAGATATTGTAGATGTGTTTTCGGAGTCCAGTCTTACCCCTGACTCCTTACCTCCAGCTCCTGTTAAGCCTGACTGATATTACAGGGTTCCTGACTCTCATAAATTCCTTTTTAAAAACCCTGCTGCAGACCCAGAGACTATTTCATGGGGTCCCAAAGGAGTTGAGGCTTCCGCTGCAAAAACCCCTACCTCCTCTGACAGATTCTAGGGCAATGGATAGATGGGGGGGGGGGGTTTTACACATCTGCGACCTTGGCTATAATGGCCTTAAACTGTCAGTTTCATATGCTCAAATATCAGCAACATGTCATGGCATTGCTTAAACAGAAAATGTTAAACTCTGAATGTGCAGAAAACAAGGAAATGCAGGATTTATTGCATGCAGCTGAACAAGTTGGAAAACATACTTTGCAATGTGGTTTTGATTCTTTGGAGGCCCCCTGCAGGGCGGCAGTTACGGGTTCTGTTTGTAGGAGGCATGCTTGGTTAAAGGAACAAAATCTGCCTGATCATGTCAGTTAAATTATTAGATGCACCTTTACAGCATGATTCTTTGTTTGGTGTTAAGGCAAAAGAGGTGTTAAGGAAAAGGAGGACAAAGCTAAATCTATGCAAACTGTCAGATTTTTTTACAAGTAGAGCCACCTAGGTTTAGTAGACACTGGCCTACAAAAAATTGGTCCTTTCCTGTGTCAGACCTCAAAAGGGCAGATCCAGACGCCCTAGAGGCAGATCCAGACGCCCTAGAGGCAGATCCCAGGTGCAGAGTTCCTACAGGTCAAAGCACTGGGGTGCTTCTACCTCCAAAGTTGGAGAAGACCAATCACAACCATACAGGAAACAGTCCCAATGACTTCCCCCTGCTGCACCAAGCACTTAACTCCTGGCAGCACCCTTGGGGGGGGATTTGCACTTTTTTCTCAATTGGCACATTATAACCCAGGACAAGTGGGTTCTAAATATCGTGTCACAAGGATACAAGTTCCATTTCCATACCCTGCCAAAGGCAAACTGCTGGCCAGATCTGCCAAAAAATCAATGGGCAGAGGCACAAAAACAAGTATCATCCCTCATGGACATGGGGGCCATTCAACAAGTACCAGAGCAAGAGCAGGGGCTAGGATTTTACTCAACTGTTCTTGGTACCCAGAAAGGACAAGACCTGGAGACCAATACTGGGCCTATCTATTCTGAACACATTTCTGGATATACCAAAATTCAAGATGATGACTTTGCAGCAGCTTCTGCCCATGCTGGGCAAGAACGCTTGGCTGGTGACTAGACCTAAGAGGCATACCTGCATGTCCCAATCAGACTAAATTATGCAGAAGATGCCTCTGATTCGAGGCAGGCTCAATGCATTATCAGTTCTCTGCACTGCCCTTTGGCTTGTCTACTGCGCCCAGGGTCTTTACAAAGTGCCTGGCACCAGTCATTGCATTCTGCAGACAGAGGAATACAAATATATCCTTACTTGGACTGTCTAATTCAAGCAGAGAACAGACGTTCTTCTACAGCATCTGGCGTGTATGCAGAGACTTCTAACATGCCTAGGGTACACAGTCAACGAAAAGAAATCAAAACTAGTACCCTCTCAAGAGATATTCCTGGGTGCAAGTTTAAATACAACTGCCCAGATGGCTTCTCACGCCAGACGAAGGCAACTGACTGCCTATTTCAAAATGTTGGCAACAAGGGCCCAGTTATCTGCAAGAAAAGTTCTGCAAGCTTTGGGCTACATGGCATCCCGCATCCTACTAATTCCATATGCAAGACTGCATGTGAGGAAACTTCAGTGGTACCTAAAAAGTGTTTGTACTCAACATTGCCACAGCCTGGAAACTATGATTACTCTTATTCGCTGCCTACAGCAGGAGTTTTGATGGTGGGCAAAGGCTTGTCACCAAAACAAGGATCTGCCATTCAGATTACCCCCAGCCAGGCAGGCACTAACAATGGATGCATCAGATTATGCCTGGGGGGGTCCACATGGCAGGAAGATGCATTCAGGGCACATGGTCCTCAACCCAAATGCATCTACATATCAGAGATGCTAGCTGTTCAGAATGCCCTGACTGCCTTCAAGGACCTACTTAATCTGGGACAACTACTGATAGACAACACCACGGTCATGTGGTGTATATAAACAAGCAGAGGATCACACATTCTTACCCCTTTTGCAGACTAGCCATGACTTTGTGGGGCACAGCATTAGCTTAGAGTACATTTGCAGGCACAACTCCTGCCAGGAAGGAAATACTCTGGCAGACTACCTAAGCAGAAACCTCATGGATCCCCACGAGTGGCAGCTGGATCCACAAGTCCAGCATAAGGAAATGGGGATGCCCCAACATAGATCTATTTGTCTCCCCTCACAACTACCAACTAAAAAGATTCTGCACAAGGACTTATCACAGATAAGCATGGAAAGTGGACGCCCTATCTTTCAGCTGGGAAAACCTATTAGTATATGCCTTTCCCCCACTGCCTCTCCTGCCCAAGGTACTCCTAAAGGTCAGACAGGAGAAGCCAAAAATTATACTGATTGCCCCAGACTGGCCCCGCTAGTACTGGTTTCCAATCCTAAAGAACTTGTCTCAATGCCCAGCATGGACCTTACCGCAAATACCTCCTCTACTGTCCCAGCAAAACATTCGAATCCTGCACAGCCAACTCAGGACTTTAAACCTGGCAGCATGGCGGATAATGTAGTCATACAAAACACACCTCTCAGTAAAGCTGTGATGGATGTCATTTTGGAGGCCAGAAGGCCTAGTACTAGAAAATCTTATGCTGGAAAATGGAAGAGATTCTGTGCTTGGAACCAGGCACAAGGAACTGATGCAGCTGTGCCAAGTATTACTCAGATTTTGCAATACTTAACTGAGATGCTGGACAAAGGCCTATCTTTTTCATCTATTAAAATTCATGCCTCTGCCATTTCGGCTCATTAGAGCCACCAATCTTTTCTCATCCCTTATTAAAATAGTACCCCAGAGGAACCAAAAATTTAAGGCATCCAAGGAGATCACCAGTGCCTGCATGGGACCTCACTATGTCTTGGAAAAACTCACCCTGCCTCCTTTTGAGCCAGCTGCTACTGCTGATATAAAGTTTTTATCTTGGAAAACATCTATGCTCCTAGCAGTAACTTCTGCAAGGCGAGTTTCAGAGCTGCAGGCACTCATGGCGGTGGAACCTTTCATCATTTTTTTTCCAGACAGGGTCTCTGAGGACAAACCCAACATTTATGCCTAAGGTGGTGTCCAGTGTGGCTCTTAACCAATCTATTCATCTTCCAACTTTTTATCCAAATCCACAGAACAAGGGGGAAAGAATTCTGCATTCTTTGGATGTACTCAGCTTAGATTCTACTTGGACAGAACCAAAGTTTTCAGAAAGAGCAATTACTAGTGGCATATGCTGCAGGATCACAAGGGAAGGCCATCTCAAAGCAGACTATTTCAATGTGGATAGGCCAATGCATTCGTTTCTGCTACTTAAACCATGGCAAGCCAGTGTCTAAGGGCATTAGGCCACATTCAACCAGAGCTGCAGCCACTTCAGCAGCCTTTCTCAGGGGAGTACCAACCAAGGACATTTTAGAGGCTGCTACTTGGAGTTCAGTGCACACCTTTACAAAGCACTATCATCTGCCACTCTACCCTAAATCCAGGGCAGGCTTTGTCACTGCAGTTCTGCAGGGCCTTATAGCAGCTCCTAATGCTGTTTAGCTCCAGCCTCCCATCCATAGCTTTGGGACTCTACCCAAATGGTAATGACTGCAGCAGTGAAACACTAACATAGTACAGCTGTGTAACTTAACGTAAATGTAGATGTTAGTGTATTCACTGTTGCAGTCCAGGTTACCCACCCGCCAGCCCCATTTTTTTCGCTTGCTATGCATCCTTTCTTTTACTACACTTAGCCTTTTTGGTGTATTTGCTTTTGTTTGGAGGTATATATTTCTGTGTTAAATTATTGATGTATATATTTTGCTCCCCATTTGAGGGGCACCTGACATCTGGGGCAAGAAACTGATGTAATGGCGTCTGCTGCTTATTTTTATACCCCTGACGTCATGGAAGAAGGGACAGCAACCGATGCAGGACCCAAGACTGTTAATCAGGCTGAGGGCAACCTGCCAGCAGATTACCCAAATATGACCAACAGTGAATACACTCTAACATCTACATTTATGGTAAGTGTGCACAACTGTACTTTCTGCCACCTGTGTTCCGACTACATCTGTTCAGAGTTCGGCTCCAGTGAAGCTTACCGAGGTTGCCTTGTTGGCGCCTACCCTGTCACCGACTACGGTGCCATCTACTACCTCTGTTCCAGTTTATCCGCCTCTCTATACCGATGTCACCCATCTCCACTCCGATGTCTATTCTGACAACTTTGAAGCCGTTGTTGACATCCACCCCTGTTGTGACCTCTGCTCCGAGCCCGTTCTCGGCTCAACTATACCGTTGCGTCCAGTTTCTAAGCTGGATTAGACTGCGCTGTTCTGTGATGCACCACGGACCCGATACTAGTCTGTGGGCCCATTTGCCGGACAAGCCTGCAGCCCATTTTTGGACTGGCCTGATTCCCCCTCAGGGGCATCGGTAAGATACACCAGGAGCCTTTCAGAACTGAATGTGGTGTGCCTTTTTTACCAGGTGCTGACCGCCAGGGGAATTTTAAATTTGCCGAGGCCCTTTCCCACTCCAGGCTTTGGGTCTATTACTCCAACGACCCCTACATACTCTTCTCACTTGGATCCCTCTGTTCCAAGGCTCATGCACCCAAAGTTTTTGAAAGGACCCCCTTCCCCAGTGCCGACAACGACAGTGTCTGAGGCCCCATTGGGTGTAATATTCTGTCAGAACCCTCCCTCAATCTCATGCTGGGGGGGGGGGGGGGTGGAACCTCCGATTCCAGTTTGTTTCAAATGTGTTCTGTCCCAGCTTTGGATCCGAAGTTGACTACCTCCCCGAGTTTGCTTGAGGCTCCATCCCCAGGGGTGGACCGTGTGGAGTGGGGTGTGACCCTGGTTCCATTTTCTTCCTTTGGTTCCGGGCTCCCACTCCTCTGCGGGCAGGCCTGCTTTCCTGGTGATGGAGAGGGTGCTTGCTTCTAGCAATCCTCCCTCGTCTGTTATTTCCTAGTTCTTTCTGAGCAGGGGATCGGAACCCATTCCACTAGGGCTAACTCAACCTCTACAGCATTTCTCTGGGGAGTCCCTACCAGGTACATCCTGGAAGCTGCAGCATGGAGTTCTGTACCCACCTTCACTAAGCATTACAACTTGCTTATCTTTTCTAAATCCAGAGCTGAATTTGCTACAGCAGTCTTGGAAGGCCTGCTAGCCAGCCTTAATACTACTTGACTGCCTCCACCCTTCCTCAGCTTTGGGAATCAACCCAAGTGTGATGACTGCAACAGTGAAACACAAAGAACATAGTACAGTTGTGTACACTTACCTTAAATGTAGATGTTCGAGTGTATTCACTGTTGCAGTCCTGGTTACCCTCCCTCCAGCCCCCTGACTTTTCTATACTTTCTACCTATCCTCTTTTTGGCCATATCTTATGGCAATGGTGTTTACTGGAGGTGATGTTCGTGTTTCATTGCTGCAGTCATTATACTTGGGTTATCCTGCCGTCAGGCTGTCCCGCAGTCGGCCAGAGTTCCAAAGTCTTGGTCCAGCGTCTGTTGCTGTCGCTTCTTCCTGAAGTCAGTGCGCCAGGGGTATACAAGAGGCATCCGACGCCATTTTCCCCAGTCTTTCTTGCCGCGTGGTGCCCGAAGCAGAAGCAGTTCGCAAGTGCCAGTCGGCCGACTCCTGAGATGTTCAAATCGAATTTCAGACCGAAGTCTTCAATAAAGCTAAGTACCCTGTTGGGGAACCTTTTCTTGCCTCAGTCCGATGTCAGAAAAAGTTAACAATTGCATTTCTTGTGGGAAGCAAATACCTCATAAGGACTTTCATTCTTATTGCATTCCTTGCCTAGGCCCAGACCACGACGTCACAGGTTGTCTCTCTTGTGCTAGGTTTAACAAACGTACTATTAAATGTCTGTTTGATTTCGCCTGACATTATTTTGGTAGGAAATTTAATTAAACCATGCCGTCGGAGCAACCGACCGGAATGCATAAAAAAACACAAAGATAAAGACAGGCAGCAGAGATCCAGACAAGACTGAGGCCTCTGCTAGGCTAGTCGCCGGTTCTCCGGTTTTCAGTGAGGTGCCTACGCAGCCCCTGACAGCTGATTTAGAACCCCAGCCGGCATCCGATTCCCAAGCGGAAATTGCTAGGCCTCTACAACCTTTAGGCCCTTCCGACTCCATGGCTGAAGGAGATTCCGGTGCAGTTGAAATGCCTTCAGTTGCAGAAGGTGTCTTCAGACAGACTACACTCACTAATAAATCCTATGCAAAGCTGAAAACCCCTTTAAAAACAAGACACTACAGCAGTCTCCAGTACAAGGCCCCATGCCTAAGAAACAAATGCTTAAGATGGCTGAAGATTTAATTACCCTTGTCAGGGGTTCCCATCCACCTCCTGATAAAAGGCCAAGACAGGAGGACTACGCTTCCTCTGACCAGGTTTGTTTCTTCAGATTCTTTTGAGGAACAGGAATACTCTCCCCCCCCCCCCCCCCTTATGAAGACTCTGATGCAAAAGTCTATCCCTTCAGCATCTCCCCCAGAAGACTACTGTTTTGGGGAAACTTTACATACCAGGAGGGAACATTTCCACTGGGAAGGCCAGGATTACTCTGATTCTAAGAAAAGGCTCTGAGAGTTCCTTTTACTACCCCAGCACAAACCACTTGCTATTCCACCCGTGTTAGACATTGTGGATGATGTTTGTTCAGAATCCAGCCTTAACCCAGATTCACTACCTCCTGCACCAGCCAAACCAGACAGATACTACAGAGTCCCTGACTCTCACAAATTCCTATATAAAAGCCCTGTTGCTGACCCAGAAACCATTTCCCAGGGTCCCAAAAGGGTTAAGGCCTCTATTGCTAAAAATCCTGTACCCTCTGAAAGGGATTTTAGAGCACTCGACAGATGGGGAAAGAAAGTATATACCTCGGCTACTCTAGCTATGAGGGCCTTAAATTGCCAGTTTCACATGCTGAAATATCAACAATATCTGATGTCTCAATTAAAACAAAAAATGATCACACATACAGAACAGCCTGATTACAAGGAAATGCAAGATTTGTTGCATGCAGCTGAACAAGTGGGAAAACATACTTTGCAATGTGGATTTGATTCATTGGAAGCTTCTTGTAGAGCAGCAGTGACGGGGTCAGTCATACGTAGACATGCTTGGTTAAAAGAACAAACTTTACCTGATCATGTTAAAGCAAAGTTATTGGATGCACCTTTACAGCAGGATGTTTTATTTGGTGTAAAAGCAGAAGAGGTTTTAAAGAAAATGGAGGATAAGGCAAAATCTATGCAGATGGTCAAGGATTTTTTTTACAGGTTCAACCCCCTTGTTTCAGTAGAAATTGGCCAACCAAAAATTGGTCCTTTCCAGCTTCTGCCAGACCACAGAGGGGCAAATATGCCCAAGGGGCAGAGGTCAGTCACAAGGCTCTTACCAGCCTTGACAATAGGGTGCCACAACCCAAAAAGGAAGATGACTGGACTCAAACTTTCAGAAGACAAACACAATGACTTATCCCTCAGACTGCCAAGCAAATCCCTCTTGCTTGCTCCCTTGGGAGGAAAGCTAGCACTTTTTGCAGACAACTGGCACAGCATCACAAAAGACAAATGGGTCCTAAATATTGTATCTCAAGGATACAGATTCCACTTTCACACTTTACCAAGGATAAAAGGAATGCCAAACCTGCCACCAAATCAATGGGCAGAGGCTCAAAAGCAAATTTCAGCTCTCATGGACATGAGAGCCATTCACAAGGTCCCAACACAAGAGCAAGGACAAGGATTTTACTCAAGACTCTTTCTAGTTCCCCGAAAGGACAAAGCCTGGAGACCCAGATGTGTTTAGAATTGAAAGGTCCAGAATGGAAGTAACCAAGTTCAAGATGCTAACACTACAGCAGCTTCTTCCCATGCTGGGCAAGAAGCCTTGGCTAGTAACGGACCTCAAGGAGGCATACCTGCATGTCCCAATCAGACAAAATTGCAAAAGATGCCTCTGATTTTTAGCAGGCCCAACCCATTACCAATTCTCTGCACTGCCCTTTGGCTCATCTACTGCGCCCAGGGTCTTCACAAAATGCCTGGCACCAGTAATTGCATACTGCAGACAGAGGAATTCAAATATATACGTACCTGGACGACTGCCTTATTCAAGCAGAAAAGGACATTCTTTTAAAGCATCTGGCATTTGTCAAAAAACAATTAAGTTGCCTAGGGTACACAAACGAAAAGAAGTCAAAACTAGTGCCATCACAGGACATTCCTGGGTGCCAGCTTAAATAAAACGGCCCAGACGGCTTCTCACGCCAGACAAGCAAGGACAACTGACTCAATACTTCAAAATGATGGCAACAAAGACCCAACTACATGCAAAAAAAATTCTGCAGGCCTTGGGATTCATGGCATCTTGCATACTATTTGCAAAACTGCATATGAGGAAATTACAATGGTACCTGAAAAGTGTATGGACTCAACACAGCCACAGCTTGGAAACAATAATTCCACTCATTCCCTGCCTTCAACAGGAGTTTCCATGGTGGGCTCAGGCATGTCACCTCAACAAGGGTCAGCCTTTTGCCTTGCCCCCAGCCAGGCAAACTATAACAGATGCATTGGATTATGCCTGGGGAGCACACATGGCAGGACAATGTATTCAGGGCAAATGGTCTGCAGATCGAAGGCATCTACATATCAATCAAAAAGAGATGCTAGCTGTACAAAATGCCCTAACAGCTTTCAAGGACCTCCTACATCCAGGGCAACTCCTAATAAAGACTGACAACACCACAGTGATGTGGTACATAAACAAGCAAGGGGGCAAACATTCCTACCCCCTATGCAGTCAAGCAATGAAATTGTGGAACACAGCACTGACCTTCCAAGTTCAACTACAGGTACAATTCCTGCCAGGAAAGAAAAACACATCGGCAGACTAAGCAGAAACATCATAGATCCTCACGAGTGGAAACTAGATCCACAAATATTCGCAATAACTCAAAAATGGGGGAGCCCAGACATAGATCTGTTTGCTTACCCCCAAAACTACCAACTACGGAAATTCTGCACAAGGACCTACCACACACTAGCTTGGAAAGTGGATGCCCTCAGTTGGAAAACATTGACAGTGTATGCCTTTCTACCACTACCTCTTCTGGCAAAGGTGCTGCTGAAAGCCAGATTAGAGCGGTCACAAATGATACTCATTGCTCCAGACTGGCTACACCAGCACTGGTATCCAATACTAAGGAACATGGCTCAAGGGCCACCATGGATTTTGCCTCCCAATTCCTCACCTGCTGACTCGGCAAAACAATCAGATTCTACACAGCCAGCTCAAGACTTTAAATCTGGCTGCATAGCAAATTACCTAAACAACCAGTCAGCACTTCTCTCTAAAGCTGTGATGGATGTCATTCTGGAGGCCCAGCACCAGGAAAGCCTATTCAGACAAATGGAAAAGATTCTGCGCCTGGAACCAGGCTAAAGGCCAAAATCCCCTTGTCCCAAATATTCCTCAGATTCTTCAATATTTAACTGAGATGTTGCACAAAGGACTTTCTTTTGGATCTATTAAGATCCACGCCTCAGCTATTTCAGCTCAATACAACACTGATCCTCCTATATTTTCACATCCATTACTAAGACGGTTCCTCAGAGGGGCTAAGAACATAAGACCTGGCTAAGAACATAAGACCTCCCCGGAGAGCACCAACACCAACTTGGGATCTCAATTTTGTTTTGGAAAAACTTACACTACTGCCCTTTGAACCAGCTTTTACAGCTGATCTACAGTTTCTAGCATGGAAAACTGCCCTGCTGCTAGCAATAACTTCAGCCCGAAGAGTCTCAGAGCTAGAGGCCCTAATGGCAGTGGAGCCTTTCATCATTTTTCATCAAGACAGTCGCTTTACGAACTAACCCTTCCTTTATGCCAATGGTGGTATCCAGTGTGGCCCTAAACCAAACCATTCATTTGCCCACCTATTATCTAAACCCCCAGAACAAAGGGGAAAGGCTCCTACACTCCTTGGACATTCACAGGCAATTACGTTACTACTTGGATAAAACTAAGGCTTTCAGAAAATGTCCAGCTCTTTGTATCCTATGCTGCGGGATCACAAGGAAAGGCCATCTCAAAACAGACCATTTCAAAATGGATAGGACATTGTATCCTTATCTGCTACACACACCATGGGAAACCTGTACCTAGTAACATTAGGCCCCATTCCACCAGGGCTACAGCAACATCAACAGCCTACCTCAGAGGGTACCAACCAAGGATATTTTGGAGGCTGCAACTTTGAGTTCACTGCACACCTTCACCAAGCACCATCACTTGCCTCTATACTCTAAAACCAGAGCTGGCTTTGCCACTGCAGTTCTGCAGGGTCTTCTAGCCTCTCCAAACTCTGTTTAGTTCCACCGCCCATTCTTAGCTTTGGGATTCAACCAGTGTGTGATGACTGCAGCAGTATAACACTATGAACATAGTACAGTTTTCTATCTACCATAAATGTAGATGTTGGTGTTCACACTGCTGCAGTCCAGGTTACCCTCCCTCCCCTCTGACCTAACTAAACTTTTCTATACCTTTTCTATCTTGTACAACATTTGGTGTATTTGCTTGTAACTGAAGGTATTTCTTTTATTCCTTTTACATGTTTTGTTAGCAATATGTATTGCCTACCTACTTGGGGGCACCTGACATCTGGGGCAAGAAAAACTGAAGAAAATGGCATCTTATGCCTCTTGTATACCCCTGGCGCACTGACATCAGGGAAGAAGTGACTGCAACAAATGCCGGACCAAGACTTTGGAACTCTGGCCGACTGCGGGACCGCCTGACGGCAGGATAACCCAAGTGTAATGACTGCAGCAGGGAAGACGCACTAACATCTACATTTATGGTGGGTACAAAACTGTACTTTCCTCACCATGTAATTGCTTCCTATTTTGGGAGCTCCTGACATCTGGGGCAAGAAAAACCTGATGGCGCCTGCTGCATGTTTTATACCCCTGACGATCTGACATTTAACAGGTGACAGCATCCGACGCAGAAATCCCAAGACTCTGGTATTCGGGCCGACTTGAGGGCTTACCTGCAGGCAGCTAACCCAAGTGATACTGCAACAGTGAATACACTCTAACATCTACATTTATGTTAAGTGTACACCACTGTATTTTCTCTGCACTTCCCTTTGACTTATCTACTGCGACCAGAGTATTCACTGCGACCAGAGCATTCACAAAATGCCTGGCTCCAGCCATTGCATACTGCAGGCAGAGAAATATTCAAATCTACCCATACTTGGACGATTGCCTGATTCAGGCACAGGAATTGCTACTTCAGCAGCTGGCATTTGTAAAAGGACTTCTGACTTCACTGGGATACACCAACAAAAAGAAATCACAACTGGTGCCCAGCCAACAGATTGTATTCCTGGGAGCAAGCGTGAACACAACTTCCCAGATGGCATTCCTCACTCCAGAAAAGCAGGTCCATTTGACAAACTATTTCAAACTAATAGCCATCAAAACCCAGCTATCTGCAAGGAAAATACTGCAAGCCCTAGGGTTCATGGCCGCATCCATTCTGCTAATTCCATATGCAAGACTGCATATGAGGAAACGTCAGTGGTACTTCGGCTCTGGTGTAAACATTCTCAGGACCTGGAAACAGTGATTCCTATCGTACCTTGTCTACGGGCAGAGTTCCTTTGGTGGGCAGAAGCATGCAACCACAACAAGGGATTTCCTTTCACTCAACCCCTCGCAGCCCAAACCCTGACAACACTCCTCAGACTATGCATGGGGGGCTCACATGGCAGGCAAATGGAGCCCAGAACAAATTCCCCTGCATATCAGTCAAAAAGATGCTAGCTGTGCAGAATTCTTCTACAGCATCTGGCGTTTGTAAAAAGGTTCCTAATTTCTCTAGGGTACACAGTAAACGAAAAGAAGTAAAAACTAGTGCCCTCAAAACGGATTATATTCCTGGGTGCCAGCTTAAATAAAACGGCCCAGGTGGCTTACCTCATGCCAGACAAACAAGTTCAGCTAACTCAATATTTTCAATTACTGGCAAAAAAGTCCCATCTCCCTGCAAGAAAAATTCTGCAGGCCCTGGGATTCATGGCATCCTGCATACTACTACCGTATGCCAGACTGCATATGAGGAAATTACAATGGTACCTAAAAAGTGTTTGGACTCAACACTCACAGTTTAGAAGCAATAATACCAATGAATGTTCATAGTGTTTCACTGTTGCAGTCATGACTGTAGGGTTCTCCCCTGCCGGCAGGCAGTCCCCGGTCGGCCAGAATCCCAAAGTCTGGGTCTGGCGTCTGCTGTTCAGCCATGCTCCCTGACGTCAGAGCGCCAGGAGTACAAAGCTGACAGCCGACACCATGTTCTCCAGTCTTTCTTGCCGTGTGGTGATAGCAGTTCGCAGTGCCGGTCGGCTGACTCCTGACAAACTTTTCTGAACAATCTTCAGTCCGAAGACTGACTTCTCCTAATCAAAGCTAAGTACCCCGTTGGGGAAACTTTTTTCTTGCTCCAGTCCGATGTCAGAAAAAGTTAATAATTGTATTTCATGTGGGAAGCAAATGCCTCATAAGGATTTTCATTCTTACTGTATTCCTTGCTTGGGCCCTGACCACGACGTAGCCAGTTGTCGGTTTTGTGCTAGATTCAATCAACGTACAATTAAACGAAGGTACGCTTTTGCATTTCATTACTTCAGTAGGCATTTTAATTACAGAATGTCGTCCGATATGGTTACGGCTACCGGAGTTCACAAACGACGCAAGGACAAAGACAGGCCTCCGAGGTCCAAATCTGACTATCGTACAAGCAGAGCCAGCTTCATGTTCGGCCGTCAGTGAGGTGCTTTTGCAGCCCCTGTCGTCAGCCATTTCGGAACCGATGGCCAAAATGGACTCCCACGAGCCAACTAGGCCTTTGAATACTTCTGTTGCAGGACCTTCGGACAATGCTCCTTTGGATGGGTCCGGGGCCGCTGTGCAGGTACTGGCTTCCGAAGGGGTTTTCAGGCCTACTCAGCTTCTAATAAAGGCAAAGACTGCAACACAGGCCTCTTCTGATCAGACTCCCAAGTCACAGAAACAGTTACTTAAGATGGTGGAGGACTTGCTATGATTAGGGGTTCACATCCCCCTCTAGATAAAAGGCCAAGGCAGGATGTTTGTTATGACTCCTCTGATCAGGCTTCTGTTTGTTCAGTTTTTTCTTCTGACCAGGATTATTCTTTCCCTCCTTATGAGGATTCTGATGCTGAGGAATCCATTCCCTCAGCTTCTCCCCCTGAGGATTTCTCTTTTGGGGAAACTTTGCATGAAATGAGGGAACATTTTCACTGGGAAGGACAGGAGTATTCAGAATCTAAGAAAAGACTAAGGGATTTTCTTCTTCCCCAACATAGACCCCTGGCTATTCCTCCTGTTTTGGATATTGTGGATGATGCTTTTTCGGAGGCTAATTTAACACCGGACTCTTTTCCTCCAGCTCCTGTTAAGCCTGACAGATATTACAGGGTTCCTGATTCCCACCAGTTTTTATACAAGAACCCTACTGCTGACCCTGAAACCATTTCTCAGGGTCCTAAGCGAGTTGAGGCTGCTTCTGCTAAGAACCCCATTCCCATTGAGAAGGATTCCAGATCTTTAGAAGGATGGGGCAAAAAAGTGTACACTTCTGCTACCTTATCTATTAGGGCTTTAAACTGTCATTTTCATATGCTGAAATAGCAGCAATTTCTCCTGTCTGTTTTAAAACAAAAACTAACTTCCATTTCCACCTGTGCAGAGGATAAGGAATTACATGATTTAATGCATGCTACTGAACAAGTTGGGAAGCATGCTGTGGTTTTGATGCCTTGGAGGCTTCTTGTAGGGCTGCTGCCTCTGGTACAGTAATTAGAAGGCATGCATGGTTAAAGGAACAAAATTTGCCAGATCAAGTAAAAGCTAAATTATTGGATGCTCCTGTTCAGCATAATGTTTTGTTTGTGTCTAAAGCTGAAGAGGTGATTAAAAAGATGGAGGATAGGGATAAATCCATGCAAACAGTTAAAGATTTCTTACAAGTACAGCCACCCAGATTTAGTAGGAATTGGCCTACGAAAAATTGATCCTTTCCACTTCAGACAGGCCTCAGAGGGGTAGATACAGACGCTCACGAGGAAGGCCTCAAACACAAGCCTCTTATAGACCACTACAGTGGACTGCTTCCACCCCTAGGGGAGGAGAGGACAGGTCACAAGCTCATAGGAAACGCTCAATGACTCCCTCTGTTGGACTGCAGGAACTTCTTGCCTGGAAGCCCCCCTCGGAGGAAAACTTTCTCTTTCACCTAAATTGGACTCGTACAACCCAAGACAAGTGGGTTCTGGATGTGGTTTCAAGAGGTTACAAATTCCATTTTCATACCCTACCAAGGCCAAGCGGATGGCCAGATCTTCCAAAACATCAGTGGACAGAGGCCTTAAACCAGGTGGAAGCTCTTTTGGCTATGAAAGCCATAGAACCTAGTTCCACTTTCAGAGATGGGACAAGGCTTTTATTCAAGGCTCTTTCTAGTCCCCAGGAAATACAATTCATGGTGACCCATTCTGGATCTCAGTCTTGAACACTTTTCTAGAGATACCAAAATTCAAGATGCTAACTCTGCAGCAGCTGCTTCCAATGCTGACCAAAAATGCATGGATGGTAACTTTGGATTTAAAGGAGGCATATTTACACATTCCCATCAGGCAGGAGCGCAGAAAATACCTCTGGTTCAAGGCCGTATCGAGGCACTTTCAATCCTCTGCACTGCCCTTTGGATTGTCTACTGCGCCCAGGGTCTTCACCAAATGCCTGGCTCCAGTAGTAGCTTATTGCAGACTCAAGGGAATTCAAATTTTCCCTTATCTGGACGACTGTCTTATTCAGGCAGACAGCAAGGAGGTCTTACTACAGCATCTACAGTTTGTTCAAAAGCTTCTCAAGTTCCTGGGATTCACTGTAAACAGTCAAATTTGACACCCTCACAACAGATAATTTTTCTGGGTGCTTCTCTAAACAACAACCGAGATGGCATTTCTGACGCACGAAAAACAGTTACAGCTGGCTCTAACTTTCAAAACCTTGGCAACTTTAACTCTGCTATCTGCAAGGAGATTCCTGCGGGCTTTGGGTTACATGGCCTCCTGCATCCTTCTCGTACCATATGCAAGGCTACATATGAGGAAAATGCAGTGGTACCTAAAAAGTGTATGGTCGCAGCATTGCCACAGTTTAGACATTCTGATCTCCGTCCTGCCTTGTCTTCAAAAGGAATTCCTTTGGTGGTCCAAAGCATGCACTCTAAACAAGGGAAAACCCTTCTGTCTGCCTCCGGCCACTCAGATATTAACCACAGATGCCTCGGATTATGCATGGGGAGCCCATTTTCAGGGCAGCTGTCTGCAGGGCCTTTGGACAAAGGATCAAAAGCACCTGCATATCAATTTAAAGGAAATGTTAGCCGTTCAGAAAGCTCTGTTGGCCTTCAGGAATCTTCTACAACCAGGACAACTACTGATACGGACAGACAACACCACAGTTATGTGGTACATAAACAAGCAAGGGGGATCTCATTCCTACCCCCTTTGCAGACTAGCCATGGATCTATGGAACAGAGCTCTAGCTTGCAATCTAGACCTTCAAGCTCCGTTTCTACCAGGGAAGCAAAACTTCCTGGCAGACTGTCTGAGCAGAAACCTTTCGGACCCACATGAGTGGATGCTGGACACCGAAATATTCAGGATGATAGCAGTCTGGGGATGTCCTCACATAGACCTCTTTGCATCCTACCTCAATAATACAGATTTTTTGCACCAGGACTTTCCACGAACAAGCTTGGAAAGTGGATGTACTATCATTCAGTTGGAGAAACCTCTCGGGATATGCCTTTCCGCCTCTTCCTCTTCTTCCATGGGTATTAAAGATCAAACAGGACAAGCCCAAGATGATTATCTTGTTGGCCTCAAATTGGCCTTGACAGTTTTGGTACCCAACTCTGAAAAATCTGTCTGGAGCCCCCTTGGGTTTTGCCACAGACTCCGAACCTTCTGTCCCAGCACCAGGGTCAGGTTCTACACTCCCATGTCAGAACTCTCAGCCTGGCAGCCTGGTTAATCCATGGTCTTTGATACATTCTCTCCTACCCAAGCAGGTTATGGATGTCATTTTAGAAGCCAGACGTCCTAGCACTAGAAAATCTTATGCAGGAAAATGGAAAAGATTTTGTTCCTGGATGTAGGCTCTGGATTCTAATACTCTTCTTCCTAACATTCCTTTGATTTTACTTTACCTGACAGATCTCTTACATAAGGGTCTCTCTTTCTCTTCCATTAAGATACATGCCTCTGCTATTTCCGCTCATTATAATACAGATCCTCCAATCTTTTCCCACCAGCTCATGATTGTTTCTCAGAGGAGCTAAGAACTTAAGACCTCCTAGATCTCCTCCCATTCCTGCTTGGGATCTCAACTACATTTTGGAAAAGCTCGCCTTGCCTCCTTTTGAGCCTGCTGCCTCTTCTGACATCAAGTTTTTATCTTGGAAAACAGCCATCCTCTTAGCTCTGACCTCTGCCAGGAGAGTTTCAGAGTTGCAGGCTCTTATGGCTGTAGAACCTTATATTATTTTTCATCAAGACAGGGTGTCTTTAAGGACTAATCCTACTTTCATGCCGAAGGTGGTTTCCAAAGTGGCTTTAAATCAAACTATTCACTTGCCAGCTTTTTCCCTACTCCTCAAAATAAAGGGGAAAGGATCTTACATTCCTTGGATATACAGACAACTACGTTTTTACCTGGACAGAACCAAGGACATAAGAAAATCAGAGCAATTGTTTGTTTCTTATGCTTCAAGTTTCCAAGGTAAAGCCATTTCAAAACAGACCATTTCTAAATGGATTGCTCATGGAATCAGATTTTGTTATTCACACCATGGAAAGCAAATCCCAGGGAGTATACGTACTCATTCCACCAGAGCTGCTGCCACTTCTGCTGCCTTCCTCAGGGGAGTTCCTACCAAAGACATTTTGGAAGCTGCAACTTGGAGTTCAGTGCATACTTTTTCAAAGCAGTACAATCTACTTCTCTACTCTAAAGTCTAGGGCAGGCTTTGCTTCTGCAGTCTTGCAGGGCCTTTTAGCCGCCCCTTCTTTATGATCACCTCCCTTTCATTCTGCTTTGGGATTCTACCCTACAGTCATGACTGCAACAGTGAAACACGATGAACTTAGTACAGTTGTGTACACTTACCATAAATGTAGATGTTAGTGTCTTCACTGTTGCAGTCTGGGTTTCCCTCCCTCCTGTCCCCTCTTAGTTTTACTTTTGTGTGGTTCCTTTTTCCTCCATTCTTCTGAGGTGTATTTGCAAAGGTTTTGGGACCTTATTCATTTTGGGCCTCCTGACATCTGGGGCAAGAAAAACTGGAGAACATGGCGTCGGCTGTCAGCTTTGTACTCCTGGCGCTTTGACATCAGGGAGCATGGCTGAACAGCCGACGCCGGACCCAGACTTTGGGATTCTGGCCGACCTGGGACTGCCTGCCGGCAGGGGAGAACCCTACAGTCATGACTGCAACAGTGAAGACACTCTAACATCTACATTTATGGTAAGTGTACACAACTGTACTTTCCCTGCCTACAACAGGAGTTTCGATGGTGAGCACAGGCATGTCACCTAAACAATTGTCAGCCTTTTACCCAACCCACAGCCAGGCAAACTCTAACAGATGCTTCGGATTACGCCTGAGCACACATGGCAGGAAAATGCATTCAGGGCAAGTAGACCACAGACCAGATGCATCTTCACAACAATCAAAAAGAGGTGGCTGTTCAAATTGCCCTAACAGCTTTCAAAGACCTTCTGCAACCAGGACAATTATTACTAAAGACAGACAACACCACAGTAATATGGTACATAAACAAGCAAGGGGGCACTCATTCTTATCCCCTATGCAGGCAAGCCATGACCTTGTGCAACACAGCTCTAACGTATCAAGTTCACCTGCAAGCACAATTCCTGCCAGGAAAGAAAAATACTCTGGCAGACTATCTAAGCAGAAATATCATGGACCCTCACGAATGGAAATTGAATCCACAAATCTTCAGCATGGTAACGCAAAAATGGGGATGCCCAGACCTAGATCTTTTTGCCTCCCCACTGAATTACAAACTACAAAAATTCTGCACACGGACTTATCACAAACAAGCATGGAAAGTGGATGCTCTTTTGTTCAGCTGGAAAAACCTAAAAGTTTATGCATTCCCGCCACTGCCTCTCCTTTCAAAGGTACACCTAAAAGCCAGACAAGAAAAACCACAGATCCTGATTGGTCCAGACTGGCCACGCCAGCACTGGTACCCTATCTTAAGGAACTTTGCTCAAGGCCCACCATGGATTTTGCCTCAAATTCCACACCTGACAACAAAAAAATCAGATCCAGCACGGTCAGCTCAAAACCCTAAACCTGGCTGTATGGCAGATACATTAGTCACAGGCAACACCTCTCTAAATCTGTTGGATGTCATTTTGGAGGCCAGGAGGCCTAGCACCAGGAAAGCTTACTCAGAAAAATGGAAGAGATTCTGCGCCTGGAACCAGGCTCAAAGCCTTGACCCTCTTGTTCCAAACATTCCTCAGATTTTACAATATTTAACTGAGATGCTGGACAGTCCTATCCTTATCAATTAAGATCCACGCCTCTGCCATTTCAGCACATTACAACACGGATCCTCCTTTATTCTCTCGTCCCTTGCTAAAGCAGTACCTCAGAGGGGCTAAAAAGACTGCCCCGGAGAGCACCAACACCAACTTGGGACCTCAATTTCGTTTTGGAAAAACTGACCCTACCACCTTTTGAGCCAGCCAATACAGCCAATCTAAAATTTTTATCATGGAAAACAGCTCTGCTCCTGGCAGTAACGTCAGCACGAAGAATCTGAGCTACAGGCATTAATGGCAGTGGAACCTTTTATAATTTTTCATCAGGACAGGGTTTCTTTAAGGACAAAACCCCACCTTTATGCCAAAGGTGATATCTAGTGTGGCTCTTAACCAAACCATCCATTTGCCAACTTTTTATCCAAACCCCCAGAGTAAAGGGGAGAAACTTCTGCATTCTTTGGACATGCACAGGCAGCTACGCTTCTACTTGGACAAAGCAAAAGCTTTCAGGAAAACTGAGCAACTGTTTAGCATATGCTGCAGGATCACAGGGCAAGACTATCTCAAAGCAGACTATATCCAAATGGTTAGGACACTGTATTCGTTACTGCTACACACAGCATGGAAAATCGGTCCCAGTTACCATTAGGCCACACTCCACCAGGGCAACAGCCACTTCAACAGCCTTTCTCAAAGTACCTACCAAGGAAATTTTGGAGGCTGCAACTTTCAGTGCACACCTTTACCAAGCATTACCACCCGCGCCTCTACTCTAAATCCAGAGCAGGATTTGCCACTGCAGTTCTGCAGGGCCTCCTAGCCAATCCTAACTCTTTATAGACCAGCCACCCAACCTTAGCTTTGGGATTCTACCCAAGTGTAATGACTGCAGCAGTGTAACACGAACATAGTACAGTTTTGTACCTACTATAAATGTAGATGTTGGTGTTCACACTGCTGCAGTCCAGGTTACCCTCCCTCCCCTCAACTAGCGGGACTTGTCTATACTTTTCTATCCTATACAACCTTTGTGGTGTATTTGCTTGTAACTGAAGGTATTGTTTTTATTTTATATGTATATTTTTTATTAGCAATATGTATTGCCTACCTATTGGGGGCACCTGACATCTGGAGCAAGAACTGAAGAAAATGGTGTCGGATGCATCTTGTATACCCCTAGCGCACTGACGTCAGGGAAGAAGCGACAGCAACCGACGCCGGACCAAGACTTTGGAACTCTGGCAGACTGCGGGACTGCCTGATGGCAGGATAACCCAAGTGTAATGACTGCAGCAGTGTGAACACTCTTAACATCTACATTTTATGGTATGTACAAAACTGTACTTTCTGTAAACACCTTCACCAAGCATTACCACTTGTCTATTTTTTTCTAAATCCAGAGCTGGATTTGCTGCAGCAGTCTTATAAGGCCTGCTAGCCAGCCCTAACACTTCTGGACTGCTTCCACCCTTCCTCAGCTTTGGGAATCAACCCAAGTGTGATGACTGCAACAGTGAAACATGAACATAGAACAGTTGTGTACACTTGTGTAGATGTTCGAGTGTATTCACTGTTGAAGTCCTGGTTTCCCTCCCTCCATCCCCTTCATGCTTCATGTTGCGATGATCTGAGTTATGCAGGGGAAATAGGAATTTTAAAGCTGGGTCACTGGAACATGTTGGATTTGTAAAAGTAATTAGTTGCATAAGTTTCATAATGTGATACCTTGTTTGAAAATTACAGTATTCTCAAAACAAATTAAAGTTCTCAAAGGCTTCATTCTTAGTTTCAGGCTATAATTCCTTAAAGTTTGAATGCTGAAGTTAATTAAAGGCTAGTATCTTTTGATTGCTGCATGGTTTAGCCTTGTGGTTGTACCCTGAAGGTTTCTAGACAGAGGCATTAGGTTTTTTGATAGTTAAATGTCACTTTTGATTTATAATGGTGTTGGAGCTTAGTGTCTTTGTCGCATTCCCATTGAATGGGAAGTTGCATGAAGCAGGCTTTCATTGTAGTGGTATGTAAATTGACTTGCACACTACAGGTTTTAAGCATTTTCTACAGTGCACATGGAGTGCTGTCCACTGAAGTGGGTTTTAGAAAACCTTTCATTTGAATGAACCCTGCTTAACATTTTTAGCCACATTTGGCCAAGTGGCATTTTGCTGTGTAACTTGCACTGCATTACTGTTCCCTCAGACTTAAAGCTAGGATGTTACAGGTTGAAGAACTTGATGTCCTCCATGGATGCATCTGCAGTCATAACAAGTGGGTTGTCCTGTCGTCAGGCAGCCCTTCAGTCGGCCGGATTCCAAAGTCCGGGTCCGGCTTCGGCTGATGTCGCACTCCACCCGACGTCATCTCTGTTGGTCTTCGGGTATAAAGGCATCAGCCGACGCCATTTTCCTCTGTCTTTCTTGCCGCGTGGCGCCCGAAGCAGAAGCTGTTCGCAAGTGCCGGTCGGTCGGATCCAGAGATTACTTCTACCGAATACTACCAAGACTTCTAAAGCTAAGTACCCGTTGGGGACTCTTTCTTGCCTCAGCCGATGTCAGAAAAAGTTAACAATTGTTTAAACTGTGGGAAACAAATACCTCATAAAGATTTCCACTCTTACTGTCTGCCTTGTTTAGGCCCAGCCCACGACGTAGCAGCCTGTTCGGCCTGTGCTTCTTTCAACCGACGAACGCTTAGGCGTCGGTCGGAGTTTGCAGAACAGTTTTTCGGTTCTGATTTTGCGTACATTATGCCGTCTGATCCTCCGACTACCCAATCTAGCAAAAAACGCAAAGATAAAGACCGACACTCGCGGTCCGCGGTTTCGGCCGAAACCATGGTCAAGCAAACCGCGAGTGTCTCTGTTTCGGCCGAAACCGAGAAAACTGAACAAAGTACAGCTGAACAAAGTACAGCTGAACCTATTCCTACAACTGAGGCCCCTGCTACAACTCTTGAAACGACTTCAGAAATTTTACCCACTACGGTGGTTGACTTATCAGACACCATCCCCTTGGATGTTTCTACCCCAGCACGTGGTGCTGCTAGGCCTCCAGCAGCCATGTCCATTAAGGCCTTCGCCAGGGCTAAAGCAGCCAAGACTACTAAAACAGTGCCTGTTAAACCACCCACATCCAGGCCCTCTTCTAGTTCTCAAATGCTTACTTTGGCAGAAGATTTAATTTCTTTAATTAGAGGATCTCAATCTCACCCAGACAGGGCCTCTCAGCCCCAGAGAAGAGACCTAGGGCAGAGCCCCCGAGCCAGTGTCCTCTGATTCTGCTGATGAATCAGACACAACTGACCAGCCAGAGGCTCCTTCTCCAATTTTGAAGATTCTGATGCTGAAGAATCCATCCCAGCTGCTTCCCCACCAGAAGAATTCTCCTTTGGGGAAACCTTGCATGCCATGCGAGAACAGTTCCAATGGCAGCAACAGGATTTTTCAGACTCCAGAAAAAGACTTAGGACTTTTCTGCACCTCCCACAGCACAGGCCCTTAGCTATACCCCTGTTCTCTCTGTGGTGGATGATACTTTCAATGATGTTTGCCACCCACCAGATTCTTTACCCCCAGCCCCTGCCAAACCAGACAGATTTTACAGGGTGCCAGATACTCATAACCACCTTTACAAGGCTCCACTTGCAGACCCAGAAACTATATCCCAGGGCCCCAAGGCAGTAGCCGACCATAGCTAAAACCCTATTCCTTCTGAAAGGGAAGCAAGGTCATTAGACAGATGGGGTAAAAGGTCTACACTTCAGCTACTCTCTCAGCTAGAGCTTTAAACTGTCAGTTTCACATGATACAATACCAAGAGTTTATGCTGGATCAGTTAACTAAAAACTAACCACTGATGAATCTCTTGATAAGAAATATGTATTAGAGATGGTAAATAACATACAACAGGTTAGCAACCATTCCTTAAAATGTGGCTATGATGCACTGGAGGCTTCATTTAGATCAGCCATGACAGGCACAGTGATAAGAAGGCATGCATGGCTAAAGGAACAAGCTTTACCGGATCATGTTAAAGCTAAGTTGCTAGATGCTCCTATGGACAAGACAAGTTTGTTTGGTACATCTGCCCAGCAGGTTATGAAGAAAATGGAAGAAAAGACAAAATCTGTTCAAACTGTTAAAGATTTCTTGCAGGTTCAACCCCCAAGGTTTAGCAGGAACTGGCCTGCCAAAAATTGGTCCTTTCCTGACTCCACAAAATTCCAAAGGGGCAGGAATAGACGCTCCAGAGGCAGAAACCAATCCAGAGGAGGTGCCTACAGAGGAAGACAGTGGCAAGGTAACAACAGAGGCACAGACACAGCCACTGCCACTACATCAACACAACCACAGTGACTTAACCCTAAATCCGACTACCAGGGAACAAATAGCAGCTCCTCTAGGCGGAAAGTTAACCTTATTTTCAAAGAACTGGCACTACATAACAAAGGACAAGTGGATTTTACAAACCATAGATCAAGGTTACCGGTTTCACTTCCACACTTTTCCAGTCAAAAGAGGAATGCCAAATCTACCTCCAAATCAAAAAACAGAGGCTCTACGCCAGATAATGGAGTTAGCAAACATGAGAGCTGTGGAAAGAGTGCCAACAGCAGAGCAAGGAAAGGGGTTCTACTCCAGACTATTCCTAGTTCCAAGAAAGGAAAAAAGTTGGAGACCAATTCTCGACCTGTCCACTTAAATACATACATCATTGTCCCAAAATTCAAAATGCTGACCCTACAGCAACTCCTTCCCATGCTGGGCAAGGAGTCTTGGCTGGTAACTCTAGATCTCAAGGAGGCATACCTGCACGTCCCCATTCGACCAATCTGCAGAAGATACCTCAGATTTCTTGCAGGATCAGAGCACTATCAATTCTCAGCATTGCCTTTTGGCTTATCTACTGCGCCCAGAGTATTCACAAAATGCCTGGCATCAGTAATCGCCCATTGCAGACTTCAGGGAATTCAAATTTACCCATACTTGGACGACTGCCTGCTACAAGGGGACAACAAAAGCAAGCTGACAACAGATTTACAAAGGGTCATTTACTTGCTACAAGCACTGGGATACACAGTCAATTTACAAAAGTCAAGGCTGATAGCATCCCAAACAAGGACATTCTTGGGCGGAATTGGACACAGTAAAACAAATGGCATTCCTGACTACAGAAAAACAAAAAGAACTCCCTCTACTTCTTGGCACTAACAAAACTGAGCAAGTTAACAGCAAGAAAAGTACTGCAGGCCTTGGGCTTCATGGCATCATGCATAATCTTGGTTCCATTTGCCAGACTACATATGAGAAAACTACAGTGGTACCTAAAGAATTTATGGTCCCAACACAGACACAGTCTAGAAACAGAAATCCCACTAATTCCATGCTTAAAACAGGAGTTCCTATGGTGGGCTCAGGCATGCCAGTCAAACCCAGGCCTACCCTTTCGCAGATGTCAAGCAAGCCAGACCATCACAACAGACGCTTCAGACCTAGGATGGAGGGCCCACATGCTGGACAAATGCGTGCAAGGATTGTGGACACAGGATCAACTCCAACTGCACATCAACCTAAAAGAAATGCTGGCAGTAAAACTGGCAATCCAAAAGTTCAAACCATTTCTCAGAGGGCCAGTTGATGATAAGGACAGACAACACCACAGTCATGTGGTACATCAACAAACAGGGAGGCACTCATTCATACCCGCTATGCAGAATGACCTTGGAGCTGTGGACCCTGGCACTCTGCTACAACATCCAGTTACAGGCAATATTTGTACCAGGGAAAGACAATACCCTAGCAGACATATTAAGCAGAACCACTTCGGATGCCCACGAATGGAAGCTTCACCCGGACATCTTCAAGACCATCTCAAAGAAATGGGGAATGCCACAGATAGACCTATTCGCATCACCTCTCAATCACCAGCTCAAAAAATTCTGCACAAGGACATTCCACCCATTAGCATGGAAAGTGGATTCGCTCTTTCAACTGGAAAGGCCTAACAGCATATGCATTCCCGCCTCTTCCTCTGATACACAAGGTACTACTGAAAATCAAGGAAGAACGTCCAAGGATAATCCTGATAGCTCCAAACTGGCCAAGACAACACTGGTACCCACTACTGAGGAGCATGTCTCGGAACAATATGTGGACAATTCCCCTGATGCCCTTGATGTTAACGCAGAACTACAGCATCATACATCCAAACCTAAAAACCTTGCAACTGACTGCATGGAACATCACATAACAGCAGCTATTCCAGAACTTTCCCAAAGAGTTAGACATTATTCTTGAAGCACGCAGACCTTCAACAAGACCTTCAACAAGAAGGAACTATGCTGGAAAATGGAAAAGGTTTGTTGTCTGGAGTACGGAAAGAGGAAAAGATGTATCAAACATAGATATGCCTAACATTCTGGAGTATCTGGCCGAACTTCTTCATTCAGGCCTGTCCTACTCCTCCATCAAGATACATGCATCAGCTATTTCAGCAGAATACAGCTTTGATACACCTGTTTTTTCGCACCCTTTGCTCAGGCAATTCCTCAGAGGAATCAAGAATGTAAAACCTCCAAGGAAATCACCATTACCAGCTTGGGATTTAAACTTTGTGCTAGAAAAGTTGACACTAGCACCCTTTGAACCAGCAGCAACAGCAGACCTACAACACCTGTCATGGAAAACTGCTTTCCTACTGGCAATTACTTCAGCAAGGAGGGTTTCAGAACTACAGGCCTTAATGGCAGTGCAACCCTTCCTAATCTTCCACCAAGATAGTGTCCATGAGGACTAATCCTACATTTATGCCTAAGGTGGTATCCAGACTGTCTTTAAACCAGGCAATCCACCTACCTACCTTCTTTCCCAACCCACAAAACAGAGGGGAAAGAATACTGCATACCTTGGATGTGCATAGACAGCTATGCTACTACTTGGACAGAACAAAAAATAGCAGAAAGACTGACCAACTTTTTGTAGCCTATGCAACAGGAAGGGAAGGAAAAGCTATTTCCAAACAGACAATCTCCAAATGGATAGGAAATTGCATACGCTTCTGTTACTCCTTCCATGGAAAACCAATTCCACAGAACATAAGACCTCACTCTACAAGGGCAACAGCCACTACCACAGCCTTCTTACGAGGAGTGGCAACCAAAGACATTATTGAGGCGGCTACTTGGACCTCCGTGCATACATTTGCCAAGCATTATAATTTGCCTCTATATTCCAGATCCCGAGCAGGGTTTGCCACTGCTGTACTGCAAGGGATCCTAAACACACCATAATCTATTTTTTATCCTCCTCCCCTAGTTGGCTATGGTATTCTACCCACTTGTTATGACTGCAGATGCATCCATGAAGGACATAGTACAGTTTTGTACCTACCATAAATGTAGATGTCCGAACTGGATAGCATCTGCAGTCAGGATTACCCTCCCTCCATCCCCTCTGTGGTACTCCTAGGGTGTTTACCCTTCTAATAGCTAGCTGTTGGGGGGGAGTCTTTTATGGTGTATTTGTTTGTGTATATGTACATACATGCTTATTGTTGTGTTTACCTCTATCTATTTGGAAACATTGGCATCTATCCAAATTTTAGCCTGCAAGAGGGCTACTGGCATCTGGGGCAAGAAACACTGAGGAAAATGGCGTCGGCTGATGCCTTTATACCCGAAGACCAACAGAGATGACGTCTGGTGGAGTGCGACATCAGCCGAAGCCGGACCCGGACTTTGGAATCCGGCCGACTGAAGGGCTGCCTGACGACAGGACAACCCACTTGTTATGACTGCAGATGCTATCCAGTTCGGACATCTACATTTATGGTAGGTACAAAACTGTACTTTACTTATACATAATGAGTTTATTCAATTTGCTAATTGGAGTAGGGCACTGATCCGCATGGAACTATTTAAAAATATAAATGACAGTAGATAAGTAAACAAGTAGCATATACTGTGTGAAGATGGTAACGAATCGGTAACGGTACTAAGTACACAGTGAGCCAATAACTTTAACGCGTTGTCCAGTATGCTGTAAGAACAGTCGGAATGTTTTGCAATTGTTGATGTACTGGCAGTGTAACAGCTTTTAAGATATGTGTAAAAGTAACTAGATTGTATATTTCAAATGAAGCTTTCATTCCTATCTATGTAATTTTTGTTGGCATTTATACTTGCACTCAAATTGACATTTTTCCTTTATTTCCTTAGGATTCAAACGAAGCTTCCTGGACTTGCAAAGGCCGGAACAGCGAAGCCCAAAGCAGAATAATTTGTTTTCTTTTGCTTTCCTTATAAAATGACCGTAATACATACCTATGAAGGAACATGCTCAGTGTCAGCTTGAGCATGCATTGCAAGCTTTTTTCTTTTGGAGAACAAAGTCCTGTTTGGTGCAGACGGAATTAGACTAAACTCAAAATCGGTGCCCTGCGAACAGAAGAACGTGGAGGATAAAAACAGAAATTGCTGCTGTCTTAGTGATTTTAAGCGTTTTTAAATTCTCTAGGACACCACTAACAGTTTTCTGTTTCATTGCTGATGTTTCTGGCTTGTGCTCTGCAGAAACAAGTCACTGTAAATGTTTTTATCACTAGGGATACATTGCACATTAACCACATATTGATTTTTATTCTAAAATTGTGCCATTTTGTTATAGGAACTAGAAGCATGACCTTGGAACTACCAAGATTTCATTTTCACCAAGTATAAGTGCATGGATGGTCGTTTTTCATGGTGCTGCAAGTTTGTCATTTCGTGCACATTCCTTTGTGTGGCTTAAAGTTTAGGAGATTTTTTTTTTTAATTACCCTTTGTGCTATTTTGAAAGGAGACAACCATTGGTTGTGCCTTTGCTGTTCAGCTGTTTTTGTTGTGAATGTAATTGGCAGTCTTGGTAGAACAAATGTAGTGTGCACTTGTTACACACCTAAGTTTTCTAATGTCTTTGTCACAGTCCTCATTCTAGATTGAGTATTGGCAAGAACTGGTATAATAGCAGTTTTGTTGGCATCCACTAGGGATGGGTTCATAAAAAGCATCGCGTTGAGTGCAGCCACTAAACCAGAGTCGCACTGCATTTCTGTTCGTGGAATGTAACCCTTGCAAAGGAGAATTTAATCCTGTTTGGACACCATTTCTGAGATTAGTCTAGTTCAAATTTTTGTAACTTGTATTTCCGGTTAGTGTATGTCTTAGGAAAAAGTCTGTAACTGCTGTAAGCTCGTTCAGAAATTTAAACCAACTGCATGTGGCTTGTTTAACTAGTGGTGTTTAAATTGAAAGTTGTAGTACACAAAGGCGAGTCACTGGAAATTGAGTAACTTGGATGTTGCCTTGTTGGCGAGCTTTAGGCAATTTTAGTGCCCTTAGGAAATGGGGTATTTAAAAATAGTCACTGTTGTATGGAATGCTTAAACATCACTAAGTCAAAATGAATTTCACAAAATTGCTTTCAAAGTAAGATGTACGTAGTCTTTCTTTGTGAAGAGAATGGGGCAGGTTTATTGGCTTGACTTCTTGCTGCTGTGTTTCCTGTACTGTGCATTATTTACCTGAGCTTCTGTATTGCTTGTCCAAATGACTTGCATAGCTACACAGTTTAACTTGCACTGCATTATATTTTGCAGTGCCTGTCAGCGCAACTGCTGTTAACAGAAATACTCCTTGGTCAACAGAGCAAAGCTGTTCAAGACTAGTGTAGTAGTGTTGAATTTTCTCTAAGCAGATAGTTCAACATAGTTTTGTTTTCCCTTTGATTGCCACAGTACTCTGATTTTGTTTGGTGTTTATGTACTCTCAACTAGATCATTCTAATCTTTTCAGCGCCTTCCGCTTGATGTCCACAATGTCTTGCAACATTGATGGATTATTTTGTGCTTTTGACTTGCTCATTCTAATGGAATTTTTTTAAGCAGCTTTAACAGAATTTGCTGCAAAGTAGGAAAGATTCGGGGTATCTTTAAAACAGCAGAATTGTCAAATCCCATGGTCAGATTTGTAGCTCTACAAGTTCGTTATGTAATAGTATGGATGGTCCTGTTTTGTCACCATTAAATGTAAAAGTGCAGTGACTTCAGTACTTGGCTCCATTGGAGCACTGCATTTTCTTGTGGTGTGGACTACCCAGCACATGCTGTTGGTTCGGTTTCCCGTGACTGTGGTGAAGGTTTGCTACTGAAAGGAAGTCTGATCTGAGTGGGATGGCAGGTTTTACTTGTTTTATCTGGGACATAACTATATCAGATTACAGTAGTATGCCCACTAAAGAGCTGAGGGAATATGTAGGTGAAAAAACCCTTACCTTCGTTGGACAGTTGGAGTCTTAGAACATGCCATTTGCCTTTTAAGATCTGTGCATTTTTAGAGTTTTGAATGTATTGTTTGAGCACTTCTGCTTCTGTCACTGTTGTAAATCTGTACTGTTCATCCTTTATCTTAAGTTTATGCTAGATTCTCCAAGGCATTTGAGAATCAAGGGTTACCTTGACTGAGGAAGGCTGTCTTCTAGTAGCAGAAGATGAAACTAATTCCTACAAATTCTGACTTGAAGCCAGTTGAAAAGGTAGGACCTGGGTCACATGTTGTGTGTGCAAGGGTAATATTTTTATCTAGGCTTTAACCAGTGTCAGGGTAGGTATCCTGTCAAGGTTAAGACAGTGATTTTTTTTCGGTTATCTTAATTTTCCAGGCCTAGTTAAGTCTGAGCTGCTTCTGTGGCAAGGAAAAAACTGCTTGAGGAGTTGATTTGAATGGCCGCTAGACTTTTTTTCCCCAACCTTGTTGGACCCGTTTAGTACTACAGGCCAAACACCAGGATTTTTTTTGTATTCTGTTACGAGTTGTCTGTAGAGTAAGGTGATGTCTGTGACAGGCTGGTTTTTAAATGTTGAATGGTAATTTTCCGTTCAGTGTATGCGTGTGTGCAGCATATGTTTAACACATGACAAGCTGGAGGTATTCAAATAATTCATGTGGTATTAATAAAATATTAGAAACCTTGCTGTCTTGTTGAATTCCTTTAGGATTTTAATTTGTGATTGCTGTGAAGCCTTTAGAAAATGTAAAGATTATAAGGTCTGATGTACTCTTTGTAGTGCAGTTAGTCAGCTCGTCAGGACACTCCGTTGACACATTTGGTGCATTTTAAATAGTGGGTACATGGGCGAATATAGAGCAGTGAGCACAGCAGTGATGATCATATTGCAAGTATCGCTGTTGTATGATTGAAAATTGCCACACAGATAAGATATCCCACCATCCAGCCGGAGTTTCTAGAGCTTTATATCCCTGTGAAGGGCTTCTGTTTCAGGGCTTCATGTTCCTATGCAGTGCAAGTTAAGATTTGTGGTGTAAAGGGGGAAGATGTTCGTGTTTCACTGTTTCAGTCCTAACAAATGGGTTATCTGGCTCCCAGTAGCCCTCGGTCGGCCAGAATACCAAAGGTAAGTAAAAATAATGGCTGCTGTCTGTTGTAAAGGACGTCAGGGTGTCTGATACAAAAGGAGGCAACCGACGTCACTTCCTCAGCCTTCCTTGCCGCGGAGCCTGATGCCGAAGCTTTTCATGCACAAGTGCCGGTCGGCAGTTTACCTTGTTGGTTTTCCAACTACAAGAGTTGAAGTCTACTACAGCTAAGTACCCCATTGGGGATCCTCTTTTCTTGCCTTAACGAATGTCAGAAAAAGTTAATTGCCTTACCTGTGGGAAGAAAATTCCCCATAGAGATTTTCATTCCTATTGCATTATTTGTTTAGGCCTTGACCCAGCGTCCCCATTTGTGATCTCTGTGCCTCTTAATCCGTGTACTATCTGTTGTCTGGCTAAGATTTTGGCTAGGCATTTTGTAGTTTCACCTAAGTTTGTTGGTATGGTGTCCACTAGACTTCAGGCTTCAGATATTTCAAAGAAATGTTAAGGATAAGGACCGCAACAGGCCTCAAACAGTCCTCTAGGTTCATTGTCGGTCAGGCGGTAGCTTGAGATGCCTTTGCAGTCCGCAGATGTACAACCGCAGGCCTTGATTGAGTCAGTCCCTTAGGCTTTCGGCCTCCGTTTTGCCTTCCAACCTGTCGCCAGTCGCCTCTTCAGCTGGAACCGCTAAGCTGACTCTGGTGTCTGCAGCCTCCGTTTTGCATTCAGACAGCAAGCATCTTCCTTTGACTTCAGCAGCGACTTCGGCTGTTGCCAGGCCTCCTGAGTCTTTCAGACTTGTAGGTAAGTCTTCCATTCGTAAGCCTGTGAAAAGGAAGGCTCCAGTTTCTTAATCCCAAATGGTTAAAATGGCTAATGATTTGTTGACTATTAGGGGTTCTCAGCCTCCTCCTACTAACCTCCTCCTACTAAAAGGAGTAGGGATGTTCTTAGTGTTTCACTGTTGCAGTCATCGCATTAGGGTTATCTGCTTGCAGTAGCCCTCAGTCGGCCTGATTAACAAAGTAAATGTAATGAAGGTTGTAAGGAAAGTCACCAGGACGACCACAGCAAGAAAAAGGTTTATTTAAACCCAGCACGGCACAACACAGAAAACGCCATACATTAACGCTCCATTTAATATAAGTTTTCTTCGAAGAAGACTTCATCGGATAAAAAAATTGAAATACAGCAGGTTTAAATAGGACACAATTAGTCACAGCCAATCAAAACACATTTAAAATAGCCATTAAATAAATAATTTAACCATTAGCTACCATGCTAATATTGCACCCTAGCTACTAAAAATCGTACACATTACACTGTACACCTTTATTATATTGGTTGGTTTCAAGGTTGTGGTTCGCTTAGTTTCATTTTTTTCTGATTAACAAAGTCTTGGGTCCTGCGTCGGTTGCAGTCTCTTCTTCCATGACGTCAGGTCATCTGGTATAAAACATGCAGCCAACGCCATTACATCGGTCTTTCTTACCGTGCGATGCCCGAAGCAGTTAGCAAGTGCTGGTCGGCAGACTCCTGAAATTTTTTCGAGTTTCAGATCTGAAGTCTTCAACTAAAAGCTAAGTAACCCTGTTGGGGAAACTTTTCTTGCTCTTAACCGATATCAGTAAAAGTAAATAATTGCATTACTTGTGGAAAGCAAATACCTCATAAAGATTTCCATTTGTACTGTATTCCTTGCCTAGGCCCTGACCACGATGTACCTCGCTGTCTGTTTTTTGCCTTATTTAAACCACAAAATATGTGTATTTTCACCTCTAAATATTTTGGTGCTCGGTTCAATTATCCTGATATGTCTTTGGTAAGCCATCCGAGTACTGACATTCTGAAAAAAGACAAAGATAGACAGGCCGCCTAGCTCCAAAGCTGCCAACGACTCTTCTAAGCCAGTCGCCAGTTTGTCGATACTCAATGTGGAGCTTTCGTAGCCCCCGATACCCGCTACTTCAGATTCGCAGGCCTCTACTGAGACACATTCGGAGATGCTTCATGCCGCGAGATGCTTCAAACTGTGGAACCTGCAGATGTCTACCTTGGATGGGTCCGGAGCCGCTGTGCAGGCACCTGCTTCTGAGGGTGTGTTCAGGCCCTACTGACTTGAGTATTAAACTGATGCAATCTTCTTAAAGGCCTAAATCTCAAACCATGCTTAGAAAACTGACGTCCAGACCCGCATGGTCAGGCCTCTATGCCTAAAAAACAAATAAGAATGGCTGAAGACCTTTCTTTAATTAGGGGAAGTCAACCTTCCCCCTCTTGAGACCTAGGACTGAGTTTGCTTATGATACTTCTGACAAGGATTTTGAATTTTCTGTTTCCTCTGATGACCAGGATTTACTCATCTACCTATGAGGATTCTGATGCTGAGGACTCTTCCCACTGCTTCTCCCCCAGAGGATTTCTCTTTTGGTGAAACCTTGCATACTCTCGAGCATTTTCGTTAGGAAAGTCAGGATTTCTCTGATTCTAAAAAGAGGCTTTGGGATTACTCTTGCCCCAGCACAGGCCCTTAGCCATACCTCCTGTACTAGACATTGTTGCCTTTTTGGAATCTAGCTTGGCCCCTGACTCTCTATCTCCTGCTCCCAGAAAACCTGATGGATATTACAGGGTCCCTGACTCTCAAGTTCCTTTTAGAAAAATCCTACTGCGGATCATGAGACCATTTCACAAGGACCCAAGGGCATTAAAGCTACTACTGCCAAAAATCCTACCCCCTCTGATAGAGACTCCAGGGCAGTGGATAGATGGGGTAAGAAGGTATACACGTCTGCAACTTTGGCCATCGGGGCCTTAAACTGCCAGTTTCATATGTTAAAGTATCAGCCACTTATTAGATTACTTAAATGATTCCTGATTGTGTTTAAAATAGGGATTTACAGGATTTACTGCATTCAGCTAAACGGGTTGGAAAACTTACTTTGCAGTGTGGTTTTGATTCATTCACTAGAGGCATCTTGCAGGGCTGCTGTAACTGAGTCTGTACTAAGGAGCAATCCTTGCCAGATCATGTTAAAGTGAATTTACTGGATGCTCCCTTAAACCAGGACCGCCTGTTTTTGGAAACGAGGCAGGTGGAGGAAAAAGCTAAATCCATGCAAACTGTTAAAGATCTTTTTACAAGTACAACCTCCAAGGTTTAGTAGGCATTGGCCTTCCAAGAATTGGCCCTTTCCTGCATCTTCCAGACCTTCAGTCCAAACCCAGATCCAGCAGAGCTCCCAAGCTTCAGTCCCAGGGTACGCACAGGACCAAGTAGTGGGGGGCCTCCACTTTCAAATCTGGGAGTAGTAAAACTCTCCCACTGTCTCAATGACTTCTTTTTAAAACTTCCAAGAACTTCTTAACTGACTGCTCCTTTGGGGGGAAAGATTGCTCTTCATGCCAAGGACTGGGAACAAATTACCCAGGACAAATGGGTTTTAAATAGTGTCCCAGGATACAGATTTCACTTCCACACATTACCAACACAAAGCGGGTGGCCAGATCTACCCCCAAATCAGTGGGCAGAGGTCCAAAAGCAAGTACTTTCTCTCAAGCATGGGGGCTATTAAATTGGTACCAGAAGAGGAAAAGGGTCAAGGTTTCACTAGTGACTTTTCCTGGTATCCAGAAAAGACCTTTCATGGCGTCCTATCCTGGACCTGTCTACTAAACACCTTTTTGGTGATTCCAAAATTCAAGATGCTGACTCTTCACCAGTTCCCTATGCTAGACAAAGACGCCTGGTTGGCAACACTAGATTTAAAGGCAGAATACCTGCACATCCCAATCGTAATCTTGCAGACGATACCTACGCTTCAAAGCAGGCTGCATGCATCATCAGTTCTCTGCACTGGCCTTTGGCTTATCTACTGTGCCCAGGGTATTCACAATGTGCCTAGCTCCAGTCATTGCATTTTGCAGGCAAAGAAATATTCAAATATACCCATACCTGGACGATTGTCTAAATCAGGCAGAAAGCCGGGGCATACTTTTGAATTCTCTGGCCTTTGTACAAAGGGTATTGACTTGTCTGGGGTACACCATAAACAAAAAGAAATCACACCTGGTACCCTGTCAACAAATTATATTCCTGGGAGCAAGCTTGAATACAACTTCCCAGATGGGTTTCCTCACGCCAGGTAATCAAATTAATTTGACAACCTACTTCAAACAAGTGGCCACAAAAACCCTGCTATCTGCAAGGTAAATACAAGCCTTGGGGTTCATGGCCTCCTGCATTCTTCTAATTCCATATGCAAGTCTGCATATGAGGAAACTACTATGGTATCTAAAAAGCCTATGGTGACAACATTCTCAGGCTCTAGAAGCAATGATTTCTGTCATACCTTGTCTATGCCTAGAGTTTTTTTGGTGGGCAGAGGTCTGCCACCAAAACAAGGGACTACCATTCACACTACCCCCTGCCACCCAAACCCTAACAGACTCCTCAGACTATGCATGGGGGACTCACCTGGCAGGGAACTGCATTCAGGGCAAATGGAACCCAAGTCAAATGCACCTGCGTATCACTCAAAAAGAACTGTTGGCTGTAAGAATGCTCTTGACAGCCTTCAAGGACCACATTCTTCCAGGACAATTAATAGTAAAGACAGACACCACTTGTGTGGTACATAAGCAGGGGGCAAGGGAGCCCGCAGGATTTTTTACAGGGGGGTGCAAACCCAGAGCCCCGCCCACACAGCCCCAGAGCCCCACCCCCTCTGCCCACGCAGCCATTCCAGTGTCCCATTACTTGGATATTTCTCCCCATTTGTCATAGACACTGTTCAAATCTGTGTGCATACTGTTTTATGCTTTACTTCTGCAATGATTGCAGATATTTAGATTTCTTTTACAACTTTTATTTCAAATTTTATAGCACAAACACTGATAGACATTTACTAAACCTAAACAAAGCAATAGTTTTACAATGAAAACAGAACTTAGCATTAAAATCTCTGCAGAAGTAAAAGTCATCTGAATAATTCCACATTAAAGAGATCTGAAACCAATGAAGAGGTTGTTGCTAGAAAATAACTTTGGGCCAGATTCACGAAGGGTTGCACAGTCTGAGTAGAGTAAGACTCCATGTCTGCCGAGCGATCCAGCAACAGCCGGTAGGGGCATGCAACAGAGCTCTCAAAACGAGTCCTACATGGACAGAGCTTGGATATGCAAATTACCTCAATTGTAGGCGAAAGCTATGCAAATGAGGTAAATTTGCAGTCCAGGAAACCCGAGCCTGTCCGAGTAGTAGTGGTGTTATTTGCAGAAATGTACTCGGTTGACAACTGAGTACGGTTCTGCAAATAGCAAAATGGAGCCATGACAGCTCCAAAAAAAGGATGCATTTACATGAGGAAGCATGCCAATGGCCAAAAAATTCGGCCATTGGCAACGTTCAGTGATGCAAAATAAAAATAACTTTTTTTTTATCCCGATCTCTGGGGTTTAAGCGCAGTGCCCTAAAAACCAGAAAATCAATAATTAAGATCCACAAATGTGGATTTTATTGCTGATATGAATTTACAATGCAAGGGAATGGCAGGCTGAAGACAACATGGCCACCGAGTAGAGGTTGCTAAGGGGGGAAGCTCAGTCCAGGAGATGTAACCAAGCATTAGTAGGCAGTCCTATGCAAATGAGGGTTAGGATAGTGAATCACAAGTTTACGTAGCAAATGAGAGTCCGTGAAGTGTAGGAGTAGGATAAGGGGAGTAACAGTAGAAGATAGGTGACATCACAAGGGGGGTATGTATGAAAAGTGAAGCTCATTGGAGCAGAGTGGCATGTGTCAGCTGTCATTTACACATCAATGAAAGAGGTGTGTCAACAGGTAGGCTAGGTAAAGGCAAGAAATTGAAGGTGTATGCCGTGGATAACGCAAGTTTCTTGCTGAGCATGTATGCGTGCAGGTGCATGCTTATAAACCAGAGTAAGACTGTGTGCGCGCGTGTAAGCGTGAGTGCGCGCGTTTAAGCCGGAGTAAGCATGTATAAGGCTGTTGAAAGTGTTGTAAGCGTGTTTGCGCTGGTGTGCATGCGTTTTAACAAGAATAAGCAAGTATTAGTCCGTGTAAGCATGTGTGTGCACGTGAGCTGGTGTGAGCGTGTTTGTGCTTGTGTGTGCAGTGCGGCGCTGCACCCCCGAGGAAACAAAGGAAAAAGGAAGCACAACAAATAGTAGGAAGTTACCAGGGAGTACTAGCAGAGCTAGCAGGTGAAAATAATCAGAATCAGGCAATTACACAGGCAGTACACTAACCTGCCCAGCACTTAAAACTCTGCAAACAGTCCATTATGTTTCTCTCGAGACACTGCAGTAAGCTAATACAAGTGAAAACTGAAAGCTTTACTGAGACAAAGAAATGTTAGGGGCTGCCATTGCTGTTATAAGGTGACATATGCAACATGCTGAGGGTGGTGACAATGCAAATGCTGCTGGACAACCCACAGTGAGGAGACTGAGAAGAGTGTACAGGCCCAGGGTAACCTACCAGGGGCTACATGAGCTGGAGATAGTGGAGTGCTATAGAGTGGACAGAGACCTCTTGCAGCAAATTGTTGAACTGTGCAGGCCACGCCTCACACACAGAACCAACAGAGGGGAACCCATCCTAGTGGAAACCAAGGTATGTGTTGGCCTAAGAATATTAGCAACAGGTACCTTCCAGAGATCTACTGGTGATATGGGGATATCACAGGCATCCGCATCCAGGATACTGCACCAGTTACTGGATGCCATGTCAGCACACGTCGGTGATTATGTATATTTCCCCAATTCCCGTGAGGTATTGGCCAGCAATATGAGTCTCTTCCAGCAAATAGCGGAATACCCTGAGGTAGTGGGTGCAATAGACTGCATGCACATACGCAAAGCACCAGCCTGTGAGCGGGGTAGGGTCTACTTCAACTGCAAGGGCTTCCCCTCCAACTGCCAGGTTGTGTGATGCCCAGGGCATAATACTGAATGTGTGCTGGCTGCCCTGGAAGCTACCATGATTCCCATATCTGGCATCTGACGCAGCTGTACCAGACATTTGCCAATGAGGACATCCCACATGGTCGCCTAGTGGGGGATGCTGGCTATGCACTGGAGCCATGGCTGATGACACCCATCAGAAACGCGCACACCTGAACAGGAACACCATAATGAGGCACATGCACAAACATGAAATGTAATCGAGCATGTGTTTGGCCTGCTCAAGTCACTGTTCCGGTGCCTGGACACATCTGGTGGAGCATTGCAGTACTCACCAACTACATGTACCCAACTTATGGTCCTGCAAAAACAGCTGCAGCAGGACCAGCATAGGCCCGGGCCAAACAGCCCCCCACCATTGCCAAGGCCATCACAGGCAGAGCGTGACTCTGAGGAGGAGGAACCTGAGCCTGCCCCAGTAGGCAGGAGGCGGCGTGCCCAGTATGCTTTGGCCTTGACAGAGGCAACGCATAGCACATACACTGGCTCATTAGGAACTCTGGAAATGATACCTCTCTGACTCGCACATATAGTAAAAGGGATGCCTAACTTGACACTACCTGCTTTCAAACATGTATAGGGAGTGTAGTATGCGCATCTGACATAGGCAGCCCTGCAGCACCACCTGAGGCATGATTGCCATGTGTTGAGCAATATAAAGCAGTGCTAAACAGCATTTACCACCATGTAGTATGTGTAAACAAAATCACACACACCAACTAGCAGAACTGTGCCCAATGTTGAGTAATATTGGGCAACATCCAGCAATGTTGGTTAATATTGAGCAATGTCGGACAAGCTTGGTCTAAGTAGGGCATAGCTGAACAAAAGCCAACACGCTCATATTTGCTCTACTGGCCCTTAAGCAGTCTGGTCTGCTCAGTATGAAAATATAAAGCAGTGTTGGGCCTCGAACACAGGATACTGTGCACTATAGTCATAGTACTGAACCACTAAACCATGACAGTATTGCAGTGGTCAGCCTGTATGAAGAAATGTTAAGTCTATGCAAACTATCTCATGGAAACCCTGCAGGCACAGCATAATCCCTGTCGAGTTATGACACAAAGGTGAGTCCTGCAGTAAGAATAGAACCTGACTTTCAACACAGTATAAATGTTAATATTGGTCATGTTCACACACACAAACAAATGTAGTGGACCTCAGACAGCAACATACTGAAAGGTCACACTGGGCATGCTCACACACTTGAATAAATGAGATGTCAGGCAACAAAATACAAAGTCCGAACTGGGCATGCTCACACACTTAGACCAGTAGGCCACACATCCGGCAGTTGCGAACCTCTCACTATTCAGCAATCTGCCCTGTGCACACAGTTATGACAACAGACACATATAATATGGAACCCTGTCATAATCAAATATGTTCTGCAGATACTCAAGTTCATAGAAAGTGGGAAAGCAAAGACGATAAAAACCTGCAATCAGTATAATCAAACATTGTGCATCCTGAACATTATCGTAGGCTCAGAGGTTGATACTAGGCTATCTGCCCTCTAGGGCATGTACAAGCCTAGGCAGAGTGTTTTTGGCTTTCGCACCCCTGTCAGATTAGTACACTGTGCCTGTGAATAGTAGGTCACACAAGATAGCCCATTTACATTTAGTCTATTGTGCCTCTGTCTAGCAGGGATACAGAAGATATCCCAGGGATAAACATATGATCACCCATCCACTTGTCAAGATGTCTCCTGTAGGTGGTTAGTGGGTGGCTCTGCCTATGCGAAACCGGGATTACATTCTGGAGGGAGTGGAGAGAATGGGATAAGAATCTGTCCCCCAGCATGTCCTATTAACATCTGTGCTGAGGTTTATGTCCCTGGAGTGTGTAGCTCCAAGGGATTCGGATATTCTGAGGTGGAGCATGTCCATTAATTCTGGGTTGGACATTTTCTTAAACAGGCACACATCACATACGAGTAGGCAGTAAGCGACTGAGTAGAGCTGGAGTTACTGTATACGAACTGCTCAGGGCATCTGTGTGAGTCCCTAGATCTGCTTGTTCATAGGTTCATACTAGGCTGTCTGTCCTAGGGCATTTATAAGCCTAGCCAGAGTGTGTATGGCTTTCGCCACCCATTTTAAATTAATTTTGCTATGCCCTTTTTCGAGGTTAGTATACTGTGCCTCTGTCTAACAGTGACAGAAGTGATACCCGGGGTAAACCTACGATCTCCCATCCACTCATCAAGATTCCTCTTAGAGAGTCAATGAGGGACTCTGCCTAACCTGGACTGGGATTTTATTCCAGAGTGAAGGGAGCCTCTGGGTTATGAATCTGTCCCTCCAGCATGTCCTATTTATTTCATTGCTGAGGTTTAAGTCCCTCGAGCGCGTAGCTCAATGGGATTTGGATTTTCTGAGGTGCAGCATGTCCATTAATTCCGGGTTCGACATGGCTTTATACGTCGGGTACAGATTGCCTCTGAGCAGGCGGTATGCCACTGAGTAGAGCTGGAGTTTCTTTAACCGGGCAGCATACGGCATCTGTTTGAGCCCCTTGATCCTCTTGGTGAGGTACTTTTGGGGTCTTTCCAGTTGCTGCAGGTGTCTGGTAAGGTACATCCCAAAATGGGCATTGTACTCAATTATGGGCCTGATGAGGGATGAGTAAAGAGACACGATGACGTAGATGCGAATCCCTTCATGATTAGGTGGGCTATATAAAATGTTTTTCTAACCACTTTGGCCACGTGGTTGTCAAATGAGAGATTGCTGTCAACTTGGGTCCCCAGGTCCCTAATTACTTCTGTACTTAATGGATTACCACCTATGTGGTAATTTGTGGGCACTTTGTTTTTGCCAAAGGGGATGACTATACACTTTTTAGCGTTTAGCTTGAGGCCATGACTCTGGCACCAGTTGTCTGTTTCTATGAGGCCCTTTTGGAGGATGCTTGTGTCTGCTGGAGAGTCTATTATGGCGCCCAGTTTGTAGTCATCTGCGAACTTGGTCAGCCACAGTCCTTCCATGTTGGCCTGTACCTCCGAGAAATATATACCAAACGAGAGGTCCCAAGACTGAGCCTTGTGGGATGCCACTTGTAACTGCTTTGGAGTCTGACATGGCTCCAGCTATTCTAACCATGTGGGTTCTGTCCTTGAGCCAGTTTGCAACCCATCTAGTGACATAGGGGTTTATATTTAAGCTGGTGAGCTTATTTATTAATGCTAGAGTGGGGTATTGTATTGAAGGCTTTTGCGAGGTCCAGGTAGGCTGTGTGGACCACCTTCCCCTTGTCAATGGCCTTGGTGACTGTTTCAAAGAAATCGACCAGGTTTAAGAGGCAGGATCTGCCCTTAAAGCCAAACTGGGTAGGATCCAGTGTCTGTAGGTCCCCAATATCTTTATAAGGTCCATGATGATCCTTTCTATAGCTTTGCAGACCAAGCTAGTGAGACTTATGGGGTGATAGTTTCCAGGATCCGTTGAGGCACCACCTTTGTGGAGAGGGTCCACTGTTGCTGTACGCCACTCTTTGGGTACATATCCTGTAGTAAGGCTGAGATTGAACAGTAGTTTTAGGTTTGGGTTTAGCTGCTCTTGGAGTTCATGAAGGACGCAGCCCAGGACACCGTCTGGTCCCATTGATGCTGTGTCTCTTGCTTTGGAGAGGGCAGCTCTGACCTGAGCATCTGAGATGTCAGGGGGGCAGCACTCTGCTGGGATAGATATTAGCCCTTTTGGTGGGGAGGGGGGGAGAAGTTTGCACTGAACCTGTCAGCTAGGATGTTGGCAATGTCTGTGGGTTCGGTGTATTTTTTGTTATTTTGGACTAATTCTGCGCATATCTGGGAATTCCCACCCAGGTTCCTAACATAACTAAAGAAAGCCTTGTGATTATCCTTGGTGTCCTGTGCAATTTTTCTCTCGAAGCTGGCCTTAGACGATTTTATGAGTGCCCGTAGTTTTTTGCTAATACTGATCAGAGATGTCTTCCCTTTTTGGGATTTTGCTCTGTCATGTAGCTTCCTCCTTCTATTGTATAGTTTTGTTTATGGCTGGGGTCCACCAGACATGACGTCTGCCTTTGGAGGATTGGGTCTTGGTTTTATTTGGGATTGCATGATCCATGCATTCCTGAAGGTGTTCATAGAATGCGTTTATAAAGGATTTTGTGGTCTGGGCCGTATTATCCACAGGCCCAGGGGCTTTGAAGGATTCCACCTCGGTTTTGAGGAGTGTGAAATTTGCTTTAGAGAAGTTTTTCACTGTGGTTTTCTGGGCATGGGGTGGGGTCGGGATGTGAATATCCAGTGAGATTAGTTTATGGTCTGATCTTAGCAGTGGGGGATACACTTCTGGTCTGGAGCGTAGTCCCCATGTTGGTGATGATCAGGTCCAGTATGTTTTCCCCTCTTGGAGTGGTAACAAGTTGTTCAATAGCATTTGAGTTTATAAATTCTAGGAACCTTTGGGCTAGGGTGTTGGAGCTAGAGTAATGCTCCCAGTCTATGGTTGGGTAGTTGAAGTCACCCAATATAATGGTGTTTGGAGAGACCTTCATATTTTCCAGTGTTCTCAGGAAGGCCGAGTGGGGTTCCTGGGTTTGGGAGGGTGGTCTGTAGCAGGCTATAAACTGGAAGGCAGTTTTACCCACTGTTAGTTGCACATGGATAGTCTCTAATGCTTCGTGCTGTGCCACCAACCTGGAGGTGTGGGTATCTTTGACGAATATTGATACTCCCCCTCCTTTTGTGGTTCGGTCCAAGTTTTGGGGCCAAAAAGCATGGTATGAGGCATAACCTGGTAGTGCTGAGGTGCTCTCTGAAGCCTTGAACCAGGTTTCTGTTACTGCACAGATATCTATGTTCTCCATGCTAAGGAGAGTTTCGAATGTGTGCATCTTGAAGTTTAGACTTCTGGCGTTGAGTAGCATTACTCTTAGTTTCTTATCCCTTGTGATACCTATGGAGGTGGGTTTGTGTTTTGAGCCTTGCCTAAAAAAGGCACTATGGGGGTAGCAAGAGCCTTTGCCAATATCCAAAAGCCCAGGGGTGACAGGTGCAAGCTGTCCCTAGCGAAGCATCGTGGCTTGTCGAGCATGTCATCCCAGGCTGACAGGCATTGGATCCGCTTTGAATGACACCAATACTTAAGCCAATTGTTGAAATTGATCATCTTGTCTTCATACTGTGGCATCATTCTTGGTGAGGGTAAGATGCTACTCAAGGTCAGGGTCATACTGGCCTGGGCTACATGCTCAGAGCTCCTCTGTCTCCATGTATTCCAGGGAGGTACGTCTCAGGTCATTCACACCAGCATGGACAATGACGGAGTCATATTTGTACTTGCCTTGGAGTGACCTTTTGTGGCCATTACAGTTGCTGCAGGTGTCAGGTAAGGTACATCCCAAATGGGGCATTGTAACCAAGCATGGTCGTGATGAGTATAGGGGCACAATGACCTCACTTGATCTAGATGTGATACCATATGGGATAAGGTGGGCTATATAGAAGGTTTGTCTAACCACTTTGGCAACGTGATTGTCAAAGGTGAGAGTACGATGAACTCGTGTCCCCAAACCCCTAACTACCGTACGTAATGGATTACCACCTATGTGGTAATGTGTGGGCATGTTGTTCCCAAAGGGGATGACTATGCATCTAATGGCATTTAGCTGTAGGCCATGGCTCTGGCACCAGTCATCCATCTCTGTGAGACCCTGTTTGAGTATGCATGTGCCAGCTGGAGATTTGATTATGGCACCCAGTTTGCAGTCATCTGCGAACATGGTCAGCCATATTCCTCCCGTGTTAGCCCGTACGTCAGAGAAATATATACTGAACAAGAGAGGTCCCAGGACTGGGCCTTGTGGGATGCCACGTGTAACTGGTGTATAGTCAGACATGGCACCTGCAATACTGACCATGTGGGTGCTATCCCTGATCCAGTTAGCAATCCATCTTGTGAGATGTCTATATTGACGCTGGTGAGCCTATGTATAATGGCAGAGTGAGGTATTGTGTTGAAGGGTTTTGCAAGGTCCACGTGTGGACAACCTTCCCTACGTCTGTGGACCTGGTAGCTGTTTAAAGAATACAAACAGGTTGAAGAGGCAAGATATGCCCACAACAAAGCTGAAATGTGTAGGACCCAGTGTCTGTAGGATGTTCATCGTGTTTCACTGTTGCAGTCATGACTGTAGGGTTCTCCCCTGCCGGCCAGAATCCCAAAGTTTGGGTTCGGCGTCAGCTGCTCAGCCATGCTCCCTGACGTCAGAGTGCCAGGAGTACAAAGCGGACAGCCGACGCCATGTTCTCCAGTCTGTCTTGCCGTGCAGTGATAGCAGTTCGCAAGTGCCGGTCGGCTGACTCCTGACAAACTTTTCTGAACAAACTTCAGTCCGAAGATTTTCTTCTACTCAAAGCTAAGCACCCCGTTGGGGAAACTTGTTTCTTGCTCCAGTCCGATGTCAGAAAAAGTTGATTATTTCATGTGGGAAGCAAATACCTCATAAGGATTTTCATTCTTACTGTATTCCTTGCTTAGGCCCTGACCACGACGTAGCTAGTTGTCGGTTTTGTGCTAGTTTCAATCAACGTACTATTAAACGAAGGTACGATTTTGCATTTCATTACTTCGGTAGGCGTTTTAATTACAAAATGTCGTCAGATACGGTTCCGGCTACCAGAGTTCACAAACGACGCAAGGACAAAGACAGGCCTCCGAGGTCCAAATCTGACAATATTGTACAAGCAGAGCCACCTTCAGGTTCGGCCGTCAGTGAGGTGCTTCTGCAGCCCCTGTCGTCAGCCATTTCTGAACCGATGGCCGAAACGGACTCCGAGGAGCCAACTAGGCCTTTGAATACTTCTGTTGCAGGACCTTCGGACAATGCTCCTTCGGATGGGTCCGGAGCCGCTGTGCAGGTACCGGCTTCTGAAGGGGTTTTCAGGCCTACTCAGCTTCTAATAAAGGCAAAGGCAAAGACTCCTTCCAAATCAAAGACTGCAACACAGGCCTCTTCTGATCCGGCTCCCAAGTCACAGAAACAGTTACTTAAGATGGCGGAGGACTTACTATGATTAGGGGTTCACATCCCCATCCAGATAAAAGGCCAAGGCAGGAAGTTTGACTCCTCTGAGGCTTCTGTTTCTTCAGTTTCTTCTTCTGACCAGGAATATTCTTTCCGTCCTTATGAGGATTCTGATGCTGAGGAATCCATTCCCTCAGCTTCTCCCTCTGAGGATTTCTCTTTTGGGGAAACTTTGCATGAAATGAGGGAACATTTTCACTGGGAAGGACAGGAGTATTCAGAATCTAAGAAAAGACTAAGGGATTTTCTTCTTCCCCAACATAGACCCCTGGCTATTCCTCCTATTTTGGATATTGTGGATGATGCTTTTTCGGAGGCTAACTTAACCCCTGACTCTCTTCCTCCAGCTCCTGTTAAGCCTGACCGATATTACAGGGTTCCTTTTTCCCACCAATTTTTATACAAGAACCCTACTGCTGACCCTGAAACCATTTCTCAGGGCCCTAAGGGAGTTAAGGCCGCTTCTGCTAAAAACCCCATTCTCACTGAGAAGCATTCCAGATCTTTAGAAAGATGGGGCAAAAAGTGTACACTGCTGCTACTTTATCTATTCGGGCTTTAAAATGTCAGTTTCATATGCTGAAATACCAGCAATTTCTCCCGTCTGTTTTAAAATAAAAGCTATCTTCCATTTCCGCCTGTGCAGATAAGGAATTACATGATTTAATGCATGCCACTGAACAAGTTGGGAAGCATGGTTTACACTGGTTTTGATGCCTTGGAGGCTTCTTGTAGGGCTGCTGCCTCTGGTACAGTAATTAGAAGGCATGCATGGTTAAAGGAACAAAATTTGCCAGATCAAGTAAAAGCTAAATTATTGGATGCTCCTGTTTAGCATAATGTTTTGTTTGGATCTAAAGCTGAAGAGGTGATTTAAAACCTGGAGGATAAGGCTAAATCCATGCAAACAGTTAAAGATTTCTTACAAGTACAGCCACCCAGATTTAGTAGGAATTGGCCTACAAAAAATTGGTCCTTTCCCAATTCAGACAGGCCACAGAGGGGGTAGATAGACGCTCACGAGGAAGGCCTCAAACACAAGCCTCTTGTAGACCAAGACAGTGGACTGCTTCCACCCCTAGGGGAGGAGAGGACAGGTCGCAAGCTCATAGGAAACTGACTCAATGACTCCCTCTGTTGGGCTGCAGGAACTTCTTGCCTGGAAGCCTCTCTCAGAGCAAAACTCTTTTTCACCTAAATTGGACTCCTATAACCCAAGACAAGTGGGTTCTGGATGTGGTTTCAAGAGGTTACAAATTCCATTTTCATACCCTACCAAGGCCAAGCGGATGGCCAGATCTTCCAAAACATCAATGGACAGAGGCCTTAAACCAGGTGGAAGCTCTTTTGGCTATGAAAGCCATAGAACTAGTTCCACTTTCAGAGATGGGACAAGGCTTTTACTCAAGGCTGTTTCTAGTCCCCCGGAAACAAAATTCATGGAGACCCATTCTGGATCTGTCAGTCTTGAACACTTTTCTAGAGATACCAAAATTCAAGATGCTAACTCTACAGTAGCTACTTCCAATGCTGACCAAAAATGCATGGATGGTAACTTTGGATTTAAAGGCGTCATATTTACACATTCCCATCAGGCAGGAGCGCAGAAAATACCTCGCGTTCAAGGCCGGATCGAGGCACTTTCAATTATCTGCGCTGCCCTTTGGATTGTCTACTGCGCCCAGGGTCTTCACCAAATGCCTGGCTCCAGTAGTAGCTTATTGCAGACTCAAGGGAATTCAAATTTTCCCTTATCTGGACGACTGTCTTATTCAGACAGACAGCAAGGAGGTCTTAATACAGCATCTACAGTTTGTTCAGAATCTTCTCAAGTTCCTGGGATTCACTGTAAACAGTCAAATTTGCCGCCCTCACAACAGATAATTTTTCTGGGTGCTTCTCTAAACACTACAACCCAGATGACATATCTGACACACGAAAAACAGTTACAGCTGGCTCTAACTTTCAAAACCTTGGCAACTTTAACTCTGCTATCTGCAAGGAGATTCCTGCAGGCTTTGGGTTACATGGCCTCCTGCATCCTTCTCGTACCATATGCAAGGCTACATATGAGGAAAATACAGTGGTACCTAAAAAATGTATGGTCGCAGCATTGCCACAGTTTAGACATTCTGATCTCCGTCCTACCTTGTCTTCAAAAGGAATTCCTTTGGTGGTCCAAGGCATGCACTCTAAACAAAGGAAAACCCTTCTGTCTGCCTCCGGCCACTCTGATACTAACCACGGATGCCTCAGATTTTGCATGGGGAGCCCATTTTCAGGGCAACTGTCTGCAGGGCCTTTGGACAATTAAAAGGAAATGTTAGCCGTTCAGAAAGCTCTCTTGGCTCTCTTGGCCTTCAGGAATAGTCTACAACCAGGACAATTACTGATACGAACAGACAACACCACAGTTATGTGGTACATAAACAAGCAAGGGGGATCTCATTCCTACCCCCTTTGCAGACTAGCCATGGGTCTATGGAACACAGCTCTAGCTTGCAATCTGGACCTTCAAGCTCAGTTTATACCAGGGAAGCAAAACTTCCTGGCAGACAGTCTGAGCAGAAAACTTTCGGATCCACACGAGTGGATGCTGGACACCGAAATATTCAGGATGATAACAGCAGTCTGGGGATGTCCTCGCATAGACCTCTTTGCATCCCACCTCAATCAACTACAGATTTTTTTGCACCAGGACTTTCCACGAACAAGCTTGGAAAGTGGATGCTCTATCATTCAGCTGAAGAAACCTCTCGGGATATGCCTTTCCGCCTCTTCCTCTTCTTCCACGGGTATTATTAAAGATCAAACAGGACAAGCCCAAGATAATCTTGCTGGCCCCAAATTGTCCTCTACAGTTTTGGTACCCAACTCTAAAAAAAAAAAAAAAAAAACCTATGTCTGGAGCCCCCTTGGGTTTTACCACAGACTCCAAACCTTCTGTCCCAGCACCAGGGTCAGGTTCTACACTCCCATGTCAGAACTCTCAGCCTGGCAGCCTGGTTAATCCAGGGTCTTTGATACATTCTCTCCTACCCAAGCAGGTTATGGATGTCATTTTAGAAGCCAGACGTCCTAGCACTAGAAAATCTTATGCAGGAAAATGGAAAAGCTTTTGTTCCTGGATGCAGGCTCAGGAATTCTGATCCTTTTCTTCCTAACATTCCTTTGATTTTACTTTACCTGACAGATCTCTTACATAAGGGTCTCTTTTTTTTCTTCCATTAAGATACATGCCTCTGCTATTTCCGCTCATTATAATACAGACCCTCCAATCTTTTCCCACCAACTCATGAGGACAGTTTCTCAGAGGAGCTAAGAACTTAAGACCTAAGTCTTCTCCCATTCCTGCTTGGGATCTCAACTATGTTTTGGAAAAGCTCACCTTGCCTCCTTTTGAGCCTGCTGCCTCTTCTGACATCAAGTTTTTATCTTGGAAAACAGCCATCCTCTTAGCTCTGCCAGGAAGGTTTCAGAGTTGCAAGCTCTTATGGCTGTAGAACCTTATATTATTTTTCATCAAGACAGGGTGTCTTTAAGGACTAATCCTACTTTCATGCCTAAGGTGGTTTCCAAAGTGGCTTTAAATCAAACTATTCACTTGCCAACTTTTTTCCCCACTCAAAATAAAGGGGAAAGGATCTTACATTCCTTGGATGTACACAGACAACTACGTTTTTACCTGGGCAGAACCAAGGACATAAAATCAGAGCAATTGTTTGTTTCTTATGCTTCAAGTTCCCAAGGTAAAGCCATTTCAAAACAGACCATTTCTAAATGGATTGCTCATGGAGTCAGTATTGTTATTCGCACCATGGAAAGCAAATCCCAGGGAGTATACATACTCATTCCACCAGAGCTGCTGCCTTCCTCAGGGGAGTTCCTACCAAAGACATTTTGGAAGCTGCAACTTGGAGTTCAGTGCATACTTTTTCAAAGCACTACAATCCACCTCTCTACTCTAAGTCTAGGGCAGGCTTTGCTTCTGCAGTCTTGCAGGGCCTTGTAGCCGCCCCTTCTTTATGACCACCTACCTTTCATTCTGCTTTGGGATTCTACCCTACAGTCATGACTGCAACAGTGAAACACGAACATAGTACAGTTGTGTACACTTACCATAAATGTAGATGTTAGTGTCTTCACTGTTGCAGTCTGGGTTTCTCTCCCTCCTGTCCCCTCTTATTTTTACTTTTGTGTGGTTCTTTTTTTCTCCATTTTTCTGAGGTGTATTTGCAAAGGTTATGGGACCTTATTCATTTTGGGACTCCTGACATCTGGAGCAAGAAAAACTGGAGAACATGGTGTCTGCTGTCAGCTTTGTACTCCTGGCGCTCTGACGTCAGGGAGCATGGCTGAACAGCCGACGCCGGACCCAGACTTTGGGATTCTGGCCGACCGAGGACTGCCTGCCGGCAGGGGAGAACCCTACAGTCATGACTGCAACAGTGAAGACACTTGGTAAGTGTACACAATTGTACTTTCCCGATGTCTGTGTATGAGTTCCATGATGTCTGTGTGTGAGTTCCATGACAATACGCTCCATAGCTTTGCAGAACAGGCTAGTTAGGCTTATAGGGCGATATTGTCCGGGGTCTGTTGTGGGACCACTGTTGCTGTATGCCATTTCTTGGGTACATATCCTGTAGTAACTCTGATATTGAACAGTGACATAATGTGAGGGTTATGTTCATCATGAAGCTTGTGTAAGACGCAGGCCAGGACACAGTCTGGTCCCATTGATGCTGTGTTGTCTGCTTTGGGGAGGGCAGCACTCACCTGTTCATTTGTGATGTCAGGGAGGTTACACTCTGGGATGGACAGTTGCTCCTTAGGGGGTATGGGGGGGGAGACATCTGCACTGAACCTGTTTGCCAGGATGTTGGCAATGTCTGTGGGTTCAGGGTATGTTTAGTCAGTATGCAGTAACTCGCTGCATATCAGTGAGTGTCCACCAAGGTTCCTGTCATAACGAAAGAAGGCCTTGTGATTGTCCTAAGTGTCTGGTGCAATTGTCCGTTAGAAGTGGGCCTTGGATGAATCCATGAGTAATCATAGCTTTCTGCTAGTACAGATCACAGATGCCTTCCCTGTCTGGGATTGTGCTCTATCATGTAGTAGCGTCCTCCTTTCGTTGTATAGCTTATTAATGGCCGGGGTCCATCAGACAGGTCCCCTGCCATTGGAGGAGTGAGTCTTGTTATTTGGGATAGCACGATCCATGCAGTCCACTAGGTGTCCATAGAATGCGTTTGTAAAGGATTCAGCGGTCTGATCCATATTTAACACTGTCCCAGGGTCTTTGAAGGATACCACCTTGGTTTGGATAAGTGTGACATTTGCTTTTGAGAAGTTCACCATGATTACCTATGATGGGTGTGGGGACGGGATAAATGTATGGTCTGACCTTACCTATGAGGGGTATACCTCTGGTGTGGAACATAGTGTCCCCATGTTGGTTTTGATCAGGTCCAATATGTTTTCCCCTCTTGTGGGTATGGTGACAGCTTGTGCCATAGCATTTGAGTTTACAAATAGCAACTGTTGGGTGAGGTTGTTGGGGCTTCAGTAGTATCCCCAGTCAATGTTTGGGTATTTGAAGTCACCCAATATAGTGGTGTTTGGGGAGACCTTCATATTCTCCAGTGTCCCCAGGAAATCCGAGTGTGGTTCCTGAATTTGGGAGGGTGTCGAACTGAAAGGCACTTTTGCACACTTAGTTGCACATGTATGGTCTGCGATGCTTCGTGCAGTGCTACTAACCTGGAGGTGTGTTTATCTGTGATGTATATGGATACTCCCCCTATTTGTGTTGGCCATTCTGAGTCTTGTAGTCAGAAAGCATGGTATGAAGTATAACCTGGTACTGCTGGTGTGCATTTGGGAGCCTGAACCAGGTGTCTGTTACTGCACAGATATTGATATTCTCCATACTGAGGAGAGTCCTGAGTGGGCGCATTTTGAGGGTAACACATCTGGTTTTGAGCAGCATTACCCTTAGTTTCATTTACCCTGTAATGTCTATGGAGGTGGGTTTGTCTTTTGAGCCTCACTTAAAAAAGGCACACTGGGGGTGGCAAGAGCCTTGGCCAGTATTCGAAAGTCCAAGGGTGACAGGTGCAAGCTGTCCATAGCGAAGCTGTGGCATGTCACCCCAGGCTGACAGACACTGGATCCCCTTTGAATGACACCAATATTTTAGCCAACTGTTAAGTGATCATTTTGTCTGTATACTGTGACATTCTTGGTGAGTGTAAGATGCTACACAAGGTCAGGGTCATACTGGCCTGGGCTACATGATCAGGGAGTTCCTCTATGTATCATGTCATGTGGTCCAGGGAGGAATGTCTGAGGTTATTCGCACCAGCATGGGCAATGATGGAGCCATTTCTGTACTTGCTTTGGAGTGACCTGAGTGCATGTGTTATGTGGCGGATCCTGGCACCCGACAGCAAAAAATGGCCATCCCCTTGATCGGCCTGGTGAGTGGGACGTCAGTGTATCTGACAATGTGTCACCTATTACAAGTCTATTAGGTGTGTTGTTTAGCCCTAAGGGCAGTGACTGTGTGGCACACTGACTTTGTGAACTATGTGATATGTGGGTATTGTAGTGGGGTAGCAGTTGTTTGTGTCTGCTTTGGAGGTCTATTTAGAGCCTCCGAGTATGTGTGGTAATGTAGTTTGATTGCTGTCGCTATAGGTCTATGTGAGACTGAATTTGTGGTGTGTGTGGTTACCTTCACCACCTGATACTGTGCCAGTCATGGGTCGAGAGCTCAGCCTCCTGTATGTCTATATAGTTGCATCTGTCACATATATCTGAGTTTGTTGGGAGGAGAAGGTTGTCAGTGTACATAAGGCAGTTGTGACATTGTCAAAATTCCAATATTCACCAGCTGGACTGGAGAGTACACACGAAACCGACCCCTGGACATGCCAGGATATTATGACATACTCTGTTGACTGATCACAAAGGATCAGTAGGGTGTTAAGTTTGTAAAAGAGTATAACTGGGTTTAGTGCTCAGGTTTTTCAGTGTTTTGTAAAGAGTAGCTGCGAAGGAGTCCAGACTGAAACATGACACCTCCTTCAGCTATGTCATAAATAGCAATGTACACTCATATATGTCCTGAGTCAGGGACAACTGTACCTGGCTGACAATGCCGACATCCTGTCAGACAGGCCCATATATACATACCCACCTCCCACTGATGAAAGGCCCTATCATCATACCAGGAGATACCACATGTAGAATGGGTAAACAGCTCCCCCCCAAAGCCAAAAGCATGGCAGCAATTGGATTACATTGATGTTCTTCATCTCACATTGCTGCAGTCCTTACACTTGGGTAGTCTGCTGTCCTCGGTCGGCCCGAATATCAAAGTATAAGGCTGACGTCGGTCAAGGCGCATTTGACTGACATCAGGACGTCAGGGTACAAATGCGCATGACCGACGTCATATCCTCAGTCTTTTTTGCCTCATGGTCCGATGCAGAAGCATTATTGCAAGTGCCGGTTGGCGTTCTGAAATTTTTCGATTCCGGAGTTTCAGACAGAGTCAAAGTTGGCTAAGTACCCCGTTGGGGAATATTTTGGTTTTTTCTTGCCTCAGTGGTTAACGGATGTCAGAAAAAGTGAATAACTGCATTTCTTGTGGGAAACAGATACCGCATAGAGATTATCATACTTTGTGTATTCCTTGTTTAGGGCCTGAGCACGACGTTGTTGGGTGTCGCTCTTGTGCTAGATTTAATAAGCGCACTATAAAGAGGAGATTAGATTGTGCCAGGTTAGTCTTCGGGAAGCGGTGCAATTATAAAATGCCGTCGGATGCTCCGCCCGCTTCTTCGAAGAAGCGCAAGGACAAAGCAGTTAAGCCTAGGCTAGAAGAACGTCCGTGCGACGCCGGTTCTTTAGAGGTGTCGGTGGAGCCGGTGGTTCCACCGGAGGTTTCTTTGGGATCCCAGGGAGAGACCTTGTTATTGCAGGATGTGGCCTCTCAGGAGGCAGGTCAGGGTGATGGGGCTTCTCAGGTTACTGTACTCCCCTCCCTGCCTAGGGTGGTTAGGCCCTCTCCTTCTGTTTCTAAGGCTTCTCCTAGAGGCAGGCCAGGTTTAGCTTCAGTTGTTGTCACCCCTAGTTCTTCTGGAACTGTGCCCAAGAAGCATATGCTTAAAATGGCAGAAGATTTGATTTCTTTGATTAGGGGTTCTTTGCCCCCTCCTGATAAGAGACCTAGGGTGGAGCCTGAGCTAGGGAGTTTTGAGCAGGCTTCGGATGTTTGAGTCTTCGGCTGAAGACTTGCGGGAGTACTCTCCTTATTCTGATTCTGATGTGGATGATTCTACTCCTTCTGCTTCTCCTCCTGAGGATTTTTCTTTTTCAGAAACTCTTCATTCCATGAGGGAGCATTTTAAGTGGGAAGGTCAGGACTTCTCTGATTCCAGGAAAAGGCTTAGGGAATTTTGTTTTACCCCAGCATAGGCCTTTGGCTATACCTCCTGTTTTGGATGTAGTGGAAGATGTTTTTTCAGAGGCTTCTCTTAATCCTGATTCTTTGCCTCCTGCTCCTGTTAAACCGGATAGGTATTGCAGGGTGCCTGAAGCTCATAAGTATCTTTTTAAGAGTCCTAGGGCAGACCCAGAAACTGTTAGCCAGGGGCCTAAAGGTGTTAAGGCTTCTGTTGTCAAGAATCCGGTTCCTGCAGATAAAGAAGCCAGGGCCTTGGATAGATGGGGAAAGAAAGTTTATACTTCTTCCACTCTGGCTATGAGGGCTTTGAATTGCCAGTTTCACATGTTAAAATACCAAAACTATCTCCTTTCACAGTTGAAGTCTAAGGTTGATGCTCTGGCGGAAGGTATTGATTGTAAAGAGTTACAAGATTTAGTACATGTTTATGAACAGGTGGGGAAACATTCTTTGCAATGTGGTTTTGATGCTGTACAGGCCTCGTCTAGGGTGGCTGCCACTGGGTCAGTTCTTCGCAGGCACGCCTGGCTGAGGGATCAAAATTTATCTGACCATGTTAAAACAAGGATTTTAGATGCTCCTTTATAATCTGATGTGTTTGGTTCTCCTGTTGAGGCAGTTTTAAAGAAAATTGAGGACAAGGCTAAGTCTATGCAGACTGTTAAAGATTTTTTGCAGGTTCAGCCTCCGAAATTTAGTAGAAATTGGCCTGCTAAAGGGTGGACGTATCCTCCTTATGATTCCCAGTCTAGGGGTAGATCTAGACGTGGTAGGGGCAGAGCTCAGGGCTCTTTCAGGCCTAGAACAGGGAGTTCTCCTGCACAGTCATCTGGTGAGGGCAGGGGTCAGTCCTTTCGTAAACAGACCGAATGACCTACCTTTTCAGCTGCCAGAGCCTTCTTGTCTGGCAGCACCTTTGGGAGGAAGGGTTGGCACTTTTCAAAGAAAATTGGAGTTTAATTACCCAAGACAAATGGGTATTGGATATCATACACCAAGGTTACAGGTTTTATTTCCATACCTTGCCTCCTTTCAGAGGCATGCCAGACGTTCCTCCTCAACAAAGAATAGAGGCTCACAAGCAAATTTCTCTGTTACTTCAACTAGGGGCCATACAGCCGGTCCCTATGCCAGAAGTGGGCCTAGGATTTTATTCTCGCCTGTTCCTAGTACCAAAGAAGGGGAACACGTGGAGACCAATTTTGGATTTATCTATCCTCAACACTTATCTGGACATTCCCAAGTTCAAAATGTTGACGTTACAACAGCTTATACCTCTGCTGGGCAAAGATCATTGGATGGTAACTTTGGATCTCAAGGAAGCTTACCTTCATGTTCCTATCAGACTAAGTTGCAGGAAGTATCTGCGTTTTCGAGCTGGGACTTCTCACTATCAGTTCTCTGCATTGCCCTTTGGCTTATCTACTGCGCCCAGAGTGTTCACGAAAGTTCTGGCTCCAGTGATAGCTTTCTTCAGGCTAAAAGGAATACAGATCTATCCTTATTTGGACGACTGCCTGATTCTGGCTCAAGGAAGGGAAGAGCTTCTTCATCATTTGGAATGTGATAGCAGTGCTAAGATGCCTGGGGTATTCTGTGAACGAAATAAAGTCCAGTCTAGTACCCTCTCAGGACATGTGCTTTCTGGGTGTAAGACTGAATATAGCATCCCAGATGGCCTTTTTAACCCCGGACAAACAAAAGAATCTTTCCCTTTACTTCCATCAACTATCTCATCAGTCCGGGCTGACTGCAAGGACAGTCCTTCAAGCCTTAGGGTTCATGGCATCTTGTATTCTGGTGCTTCCCAATGCCAAACTGCATATGAGGAAGCTGCAATGGTATCTCAAAAATGTATGGACACAGCACTGCCAGGATCTGGACACTGTCATTCAAATAATACCTTGCATTCAAAAGGAATTTTTGTGGTGGGCTCAGGAATGTCACCTAAACAAGGGACTCTGACCCGGCCAGAGGCGAGTCAGATTTTAACGACAGATGCCTCAGACAAAGCTTGGGGAGCTCATCTAAATGGAAAGTGGATACAAGACAAGTGGCCTGCCAGACTGCAACATCTACATATCAACCTGAAGGAGATGTTAGCAGTCCAGTTTGCATTAATAGCTTTCAAGGATTTACTTCTTCCAGGGCAGGTGTTGATTCTAACAGACAACACAACTGTCATGTGGTACATCAACAAGCAAGGGGGAACACATTCTTATCCTCTATGCAGGCAAGCAATGATTTTGTGGGAGACTGCTCTCAGTTTACAGCTCAATCTTCAGGCAAGGTTTCTGCCAGGAGCACAGAACTCCTTAGCAGATGTGTTGAGCAGACGATTATGGATCCCCACAGTGGAAATTGGATCCTCATGTATTTCAGAAATTGACAGTGTCATGGGGAACTCCAGACATAGATCTGTTCGCTTCTCCACTAAACCATCAGCTGCCAAAGTTTTGCACAAAAGGTTTCATCCCACAGCTTGGAAAGTGGATGCTCTTTCTTTCAATTGGAGCAATCTTCATGTGTATGCCTTTCCACCTCTGCCTCTCCTCCCAAAGGTACTTCTAAAGGTCAGACAGGACAAGCCAAGGATGATTTTAATAGCTCCAGATTGGCCTCGACAGCACTGGTACCCATTACTGAGAAGTCTGGTACGGAAGCCTCCATGGCCTTTGCCTTCGATTCCACACCTGTTGTCACAGGAGGACAGCCATTTGCTCAATGTCAAACTTCACTCTCTTCACCTAACAGCCTGGCATATTCTGTTTTGAACCATAGAGGGTCTCAACTTCCACAACAAGTTTTGAATGTGATTTTGGAAGCTAGAAGGCCTAGTACAAGGAAAGTGTACGCAGATAAATGGAAGAGATTTTTGTTTTGGAGTGCAGCAAAGGATTTTGATGTTTCTGAGCCTAATTTAAGTGTGGCTCTTCAATATCTTACTGAGTTACTGGACAAAGGTGTGTCCTTCTCTTCTATTAAGGTTCATGCTGCAGCAATTTCAGCTCACTATGAATGTGACCCTCCATTGTTTTCTCATCCTTTGTTCAAGCAATTTCTTAGAGGGGCAAAGAATATAAGACCCCCACGTAGAGCTCCTACTCCTGCTTGGGATCTCAATTTTGTGTTGGAGAAACTCACTCTACAACCTTTTGAGCCTGCAGATACTTCTGAGTTGAAATTTTTATCATGGAAGACTGCCTTTTTGTTGGCCATTACCTCTGCAAGAAGGGTTTCTGAATTGCAGGCCCTTATGGCGGTTGAGCCTTTCTTGATTTTCCATAAGGATAGGGTATCTTTACATACTAATCCTTCCTTTATGCCTAAGGTGGTTTCTAGTGTGGCTTTAAACCAAACTATTCATTTGCCTACTTTTTATGCAAATCCCCAAAATAAAGGGGAAAAGATTTTGCACACTTTAGATGTACACAGGCAGTTGCGATATTATTTGGACAGAACTAAAGGGTTCAGGCAGTCTCAGCAGTTTCTTTTGCTTTGAGTTCTCAGGGCAAGCCTGTGTCAAAACAAACTATTTCTAAGTGGATTGGGTTTTGCATTGCTTTCTGTTATTCCCATCATGGCAAGGAGATTCCGGCTGGGATTAGGCCTCATTCCACTAGGGCTACTGCCACTTCGACAGCCTTTTTGAGGGGAGTGGCAACCAAGGATATTTTGGAGGCAGCTACTTGGAGTTCAGTGCATACTTTCTCTAGGCATTATCACCTACCACTTTACTCTAAATCCAGGGCTGGTTTTGCCACTGCTGTTTTGCAGGGCATTTTGGCAGCTCCTGCTTCCTTGTAGTTTGGCCATCCTCCCTTACCTCTGCTTTGGGATTCTACCCAAGTGTAAGGACTGCAGCAATGTGAGATGAAGAACATAGTAGTTTTGTACCTACCATAAATGTAGATGTTCGAAGATCCACATTGCTGCAGTCCAATTTACCCTCCCTCCTTCCCCTCTGTAGTTAGAGGTGGTTGTGTGGGTTGGGTTGTAAATATTGTGTATATTGTATATATTGTACATGTAATTAGTGCAAGGATGGTTGGTTGTTTGCTGTCTTTTGGTTTTGACCTTTATTTTTAGGGTCTTCTGACATCTGGGGCAAGAAAAGACTGAGGATATGACGTCGGTCATGCGCATTTTGTACCCTGACGTCCTGATGTCAGTCAAATGCGCCTTGACCGACGTCAGCCTTATACTTTGATATTCGGGCCGACCGAGGACAGCAGACTACCCAAGTGTAAGGACTGCAGCAATGTGGATCTTCGAACATCTACATTTATGGTAGGTACAAAACTGTACTTTTCCCTGTGTGTGTCATGAGTGAACTACAGAACAAACAGACCCTGCACCTGAACAGTCTGAGCCTCACCCTCTCCACAGGATCTGAAACGGTTGAATGTGTTACAGCAACATATGGCACTCCCCACAAGTGTTGGTGCACAACACACCATGGGAAGTATAGTCCAATAAGCCTATGAAGTCTTATCTGCAAGGCCATGGAGTCCATCATGATTGAAGTCATAAACGGCTGTTGGAAGCTGACACACACAACCCTACCAACTGTGGTATGTTCATGGGCAGATCATGGTTCCCAAACATGCTAGACTGTTTGCAAGGCAGCCACCCAGGACATACATCACTGAACGGAGCTACACATGTCCCACAAATTTTGAATAGCCCTTTATCAACATCCCAGACACATGTCGTATCCACAAAATCAACAATCTGTGCATAAATGTGTTGTCATATGAAGGAATGGCAATTTGTCCACAGATGGATCACACAAGCTAAGAATTTTGGGGTCCTGTTCAAGCTGTTAACACCTGCTGACCCACATGGTTCATTCCTGGGATTGCATAAAACAAAGTGTACACACTTTACCATATCCAGTCTGATGTCAGCATCTTACAACTATAGCAGGAGAAAAGAAACCACCCAGTAAAGCATATAGCTAGTCGTGTTAATGCATGTCTCTCTAGTATAACATAGGTAGGGGTTCGAAACTTGCAATTACTGATTGTGTGTGTATGGGGGGGGTGTATGGTTTCCTTTGAGAGGAGTGCCCTTTTTGGAGACTGGGAAAAACACATTAAGAGGTACAATCCTCTTTGGAAAGTCTGTCAGCATCCTACAAATATAGCAGGCGAAAAGAAACCACCCAGTAAAGCATATAGCGCATCGTGTTAATGCGTATCTCTCTAGTATCATAACATAATTAGGTAGGGGTTCGAAACCTGCAATTGCTGTCTGTGTGTGGGTGGGGGTGTATGTGTGTTTCCTTTGAGAGGAGTGCCCTTTTTGGAGACTGGGAAAACGCAGTAAAAGAGGTACAATCCTCTTTGGAAAGTCTGATATCAGCATCTTACAAATGTAGCAGGATAATAAAAACCACCCAGTAATGCATTTAGCACGTCGTGTTAATGCGTATCTCTCTAATATCATAGCTAGGTAGGGGTTTGAATCCTACTAACACTGACTGTGTGTGTGAATACCTTTGAGAGGAGTGCCCTTTTTGGAGACTGGGAAAACATATCAAAAGAGGTACATTCCTCTTTGGAAAGTGTGCTGATGTCCGCATCCTACAAATATAGCAAGAGAAAACAAAACACCCAGTAAAGAATATAGCTTGTCGTGTTAATGCATATCTCTCTAGTATCATAACATATTTAGGTAGGGGTTTGAATCCTGCAAACACTGACAGTGTATGTGTGTGAATACCTTTGAGAGGAGTGCTCTTTTTGGAGACTGGGAAAACACATCGAGTCATTCCTCTTTGGAAAGTGTGCCGATGTCAGCATCCTACAAATATAGCAGGAGAAAAAACGCCCAGTAAAGCATATAGCGCGTCGTGTTAATGCGTATCTCACTAGTATCATAACATAGGTAGGGGGTTGAATCCTGCAATTGCTGAGTGTGTGACTCTGTTTGTCAATGTGGTGTGGGTTTTGCTTTTACTATGGTATGACATATCAGGATTAAAACAGTATGTGCAGTGCACACATCAGGTATCTGTGTGGCAAATATATGTACATGTGACCTTAATTAGTACATAGGTGTGAAGCCTGCATACTACATGAATACATTTGTTTCCTTTGACAGATTGTGCCGCTGCTTCTCAGATCGTAGGTCACATGTATGTGACAAGGCCGGCCACTGTAGTGATCTGTGGCCAATGTTATCTGTGCCACACACACCCATGACAGTTACTATAGAGTAGTGTGAATGAGGGTACATGCTTGGGGTATATGTCAGACATGTTCATACACAACGTCTGGCAATAATGGACAGTCATTATAGGTGTACAACAGCCTTGTGGATATGCATTCAGGCCCCTAATGTCTTGTGATGCACCGAGGGACTCCACAATACCTCTGGATGTGGATACCAAGGGACAGATGACAACACTTGGCTGTATGTACACATTGCTACCCAACATACATGTTGGGGGCTACTACCTATGTGGTACTGTCTGGATACTATGTATAGTAAATGTGGATGACTATGCTATAGATGGCTTAGAGCTATACAGCATGCGTCGGACAACAGGTATCGGTCTGTATGATACCCTTGTGTAGGATGTGTCCCATCCAGAGAATGCATTGTAGGCCAATGCTTGCATTTACAGATGGGGATGGACATATCCCTAGTGTGTTTGCATATACCTAAGAGGGCTATATGCCAAACAGGTGTGGTCCCAGGAATGGGTGGCGGTCAATACCACTGGTTACTGTTATAGTACCGGAAGGATCCAGCTGTTACTGAGCTCTCCACATCTGTGTCTCAGTTGTCAGGACATCATCTAATGATTGGTTATGGTCAAGCTGTTAAGGTTGTGTATACTACCAGAATGCAAAACCTCGGCAGATTAACAGCATCACCCACAGCAGTGTCGAACCATGTCATACACACACGTGTACCGATGTTAGAACATATCTGTAGTAGAATGCATACTGGCCATCGAGAGATACTATGAGATGTTAATGTGTAATACAGGGTGTCACACGTCCCATGTGTCCACTATGCATGTACATGCAGACAGTGCGCACCCACCATGTTCACAGATGTACACCTGCTAATCTGTACTGCACACCGCACACGTACTGTCCACGCACTGACACATGCTGGCAACACTATACACTTCAGCCACGTGGCACATGGGCGGAGAATACATACTCAGACTTAACACTGGTGTAAACAATGCTACATTCAGTCATAGCTTTGATGCATCATGCCTGCTCAGATATACCAACAAGGATATCATTACACTTTCCAGTTGACAACATGCTAATATTGCTACACTGATATAATGTCACCCTGTGCATCAGCACCATGTTAGCCTGTTCCTGCATCAATGTTACAGATGACAGGAGGTGGCACAGGTGTCGTCATATGCACAGGATGTGGTGTTGGTTTGCCAGAGCCCGACATTGACCCATCCAATCGACGTGTGTGAGGGACAACAGTACAGCATGGGCCAATGTTGATGTAATTTGTGTGCATGTGTGAGCCCTAGTTTGGTTAATGTGTGTGTCTGCATGCACCCAGCTCCAACATGTGGCTGCCATATACGGGAGATTGTGGGACAGCCGCAGACTGTACCTGCCAGGCTGTACAGATCATTGTCTCTGGCCATGGCACCTGTGCCTGGCAGGGGTGCTACGGACAGTATCAGGTACCAACCCTGACTGGGTACTATCAGAGGCAGAGGTATGTCTATTGGACCCATGTCCCTGCTGGGACTGGCCAGAGCCACGTGCTCGTGGTCTACTAGGACGGTCAATTGACAGGCCAACCTGCAACTATGGGAGTGGCTGTGATCTGTGGGCCATCCGTGACTACTGCCAGCTGTTGTTGCTGGCATATGTTCGCGTTGACTTCTCAACCGTCCCCGCACGGTCCTGGCTCATGGAAAACACATTGTGGAGGGCATCTAATGTCTCCCCGCAACATCTAGCCATGACCTCGGTGTAATTCCGGATGGCACCGGCAAGGTCACGGATGCTGTCATTGATAACTGTGTCATGGGCCCTCTGCGCCCTTAGTCCCTGCCTGGTGTACCATTCCATACGTGTCTGTGCCTGCATTACAGCCCGGAACATACTTGAGGTTATAAGACCTGTGGGGGCACGTCTTCCAGGGGCATTGCGACCAGCGGTGCTCCCACGAGAACGCCTGGACATCCGCCTATGTGGTACCATTCCAGTAATCTGGGTATGGCTGCTGTGAGGGGATGCAAGTGCCATGGATACCATGCTATCTTGGTCAATGCCAACTGTATGCTGTCCCTCTGCTAAGGCCATTGGTGATGGATGTATTGGCAGTATGAGTGTGCGCATAGATGGGGTGAAAAGCTGTGCTGTTGATTGGCAGACCAATGACAAACCCTGTCAAACCTGCCTATGCCACAATACATGTCTCATCTCCACTATTTGTGGCAGTGACTTCAGGTTCCCTGCTGCATTCACATTCAGCCAACCCAACCTCAGCACCTGGGAGAGGAAGACAGGAAACACACCTTACAATCTACATGATGTTAGCACACATGAACACATGTACACAAATTACACTCCTCACTACAGCAGATACACACGCACCAGCAATCCAACACAATAGTGAGTGAAGGTGGGTGACAGTATCACAAGGCAAACAGTCACCTCACACATGTCAGCATGCAGAATGTGTTGCTCAAGACCATGCAGTGTGAGTGTAGACGGCCGTAATAACAGTATACATGGCTTTGATGCATGTGTGTAGTTGTTCAGTGATTGGCTACACCCTGGAACACAATGTGTACATGGACACAACATTGCTGTGCAAGTATTAGCTCTGCAATGTCCTGTGCACCATCACTCACAGGTACACATACCATGGCTGCATGTGTTGTGTGACTATGCCTATCCAATGTGCAGTACGGTGTTGCCACAAGTGTCTGCTGTGTATTGCATGTCTTTGAGGCAGCTACTGACATTACTGAGCTGTGCAACGTCTTACAGCAAACATGCACAGCATGCATTATATGTAGGTGTTGCGTGTACATGGCCTACACCTCACCTATGACATGCACATTTCATTACCAATATTGTAGTTATACCACACTCACCAGCATGGATAGTCTGCCCTGCTGTCACACCAGAGGGACCTACAAGGATTTGAGAGAGTACGTCAGTGGCCACAACTGTTTGCTACTGTGGGTTTGCTAAACTACAGTAGAACAACAGTCGACAGTCACAGGTGTACAGATAATATTCCAAATATCAGTATTGCACAACACTAGGCAGCACAACTGCTAAACACAGTACACATCTCACGTATACATAATCTAACAATACAGGTAACTGTAGTCTACAGATAGGGCATGTTACCTGCACGCTCCATGTCAACATGCTGGGTGGCTCCGGTCTCCATGATATGTCTGTGGCAGTTGCTGTTGTCCAGGAGCCACCATGCTTAGGAGCAGCTCCTCCACTCTGGTGAGGGGGGGGATGTATGGCCACCCCACCACCTGTGGCAAGCTGTTGTCTGTGGATATCAGACACATGCCGCTGGACATGTCTAAATCACTGCAGTGATGGCGTACCTGCTCATATGTCTGGTTATGCATGCCTATGTCATTTACCCAACAAACAAGATCTTGCCACAGTGCAGTCCGCTCATGCTGGTGCTGGCTGCTTCTGGAAAACAGCAGTGAGTAGTGCTGCACCAGGCTGTGGTGGATTACCTCTTCCTCCGCTGCTGTGTAACATGGGTTGCGTTGGGGGGCCATCAGTCTGAAAGAGAAATGAACAATGTGTGAGAGTCTTGTAGCACCCTTTATACCCTTACCCACAGATATCACTTCACTGCCATATATACCATCCGTTTGTCGGAGGATACACACGTTCGATGCCACATATTGGTTCTCAGGCCACAACTAAGTGCCTGGCACACACACTATATATCAAACCACTATACAACAGTACCCGGCACACTGTGACACAATGCACAAACTCACCACAGGGGTATATATCACGCTAATGCACAAAGATGTCATCCATTGCAATGAATGTAAAGTACAGTTACAATAGTACCAGTAAACCACCCTAGTCATTGATGCCATACCCCTGCCTAACATATGTGCACAGTTAATATAGGTGGCATACTGCTGTAACAGAGTATATATGTTGCTAGATACACACGTATACCCTGTAACACATGATTGCGGGCATGGTACAGGCATAATTACACACACATCAGACAAACATACAACACACTACTGTATGCCAACACAGATGAGCTTTACCTGTGTACCATACAGTACTGTGTGCCACTACTTACAAACCCTTATGCCTGATGTATGTACTGTGTGCAGACTACAGGAAACGCACAACAGTATTTCCAAGCAATGTGAACATGCACCATACTGTGCTGTTTAGGCCTACAGCTGTAGGTAGTACTCAAGTTCATATGGGAGTTGGTTTCACCAGCTGTACCACTCACTAAGCATACATGTATTGCTTTAGCCTACAATGGGACACCGCAGTCGTCAACAAGGAACTACTTCACAACATATGCCATACTACTACGTCTGCCTAGAAATAATATACACGTCTTTTGCTGGCCTCCCAGCTAGGACAGACACTACCATGTCAGATACAACTTCACACTAAGCTATCACACCTTTACAGACCTTGCACACATTCAGCATTACACTCATTCAACATCACATAGCAGGTATTGCATTGAGTACATAGTGTCATAGGTAGGTAATATGCTGTTGGCCCTAGGGCTTACAGCAGCCTAGCCATATGCTACCCTGGCCTTTGCCACACATGTACTTTGATTTCACTTTCTCCTGTCAACCAGAACCACAGAGGTGATTCCCGGGGTGTACTACCCATCTCCCAAACAATCAGGGATATTTATGACTACTGCTAATGAGGCTTGCTTGCTATTGCTAGGTGGTTTATTCCAGAGTATGGCATATCTCTGAGATAGGAACCTATCCCTCCAGCATGTGCTGCTTAGTGAGCTGACTAGGTTTAGGGCCCTAGTGTGTAGCCTGGAGGGATTGTGATATGTTGCCATGGTGGCTGTCACACTGCTATGGGTGAGACATACCTGTGTATATCCGGCAGAGGTCACCTCTGTGTGGGCGGTATGCAATAGTCTAGCTGTAGTTTTGAGTCGGTCTGCATAGGACATCTGTTTGAGGCCAGTATTACCCTTTGTGAGGTATGTCTCTGGCCTTTCCACTTGCTGTAGTTGTCATGTGAGGTACATACCACACGGGGCATTGTGGTGAGTAGAGGGGAACACTGACCTATATTTCCCTAGATGACACACCTGTTGTGATGACACGTACCACATAGACAGATTACAAGTCTAGTGTGGCACTGTCTTTATCAAAGGGGAGGCTACTGTCCACCTGCCCCATGTTCCCTTATCACACAGTGTTAGGTTGACTTCTACCAATGTGGCAGTTAATGGGTACAGTGTTTTGGAAAAGGAGGGATGGCACAGCAGTATCGACAACTGTCTACAGTCCATGCCTTGGTCACCACACACCTGTTGCGGTGCATATGACCCTGTATATCTCTCTCTTTATTTATATATATATGTATATATACACACATGTACACATCCATTACTGTACATATAGGCACATGTACAGTCCACCTTTCATGGTGGGGATACCACTTATGCGACAGTTGTGATATGTACAGTTGTGATTATATTGCACAGTGTTGTGCAGGTGTCCTCAGCCCATGTAGCTTTAGCAGGCCTCTGGCTGTAACACAGCAGATCTGACAAATCAGTCCCACAGCATTTAACCACCAAATAACATCAGCACTGCATGCCGTTTTCTATGCCACACACTACGGCCTATATAGATATATGCACATAACGACCTTCAACATGTGTCCACCATTCACTAACAGTTGCAGTATGTCCCTTGCCCTATGCACATGTGCAGATACAGAATGATATGTACTGCTGCCACATATGGATGATTTACAGTGTGTAGAGTACAGGAACATCTACTACATGCCGGCACATACATATGAGTTACATACCTTACCTTTGTATTTCTCTGCTCCATCTGTTACTGATTTGTTTGTTTATTTTTTGGTTTTGTTTGGGTTTTCTCTGTCTCTCTTGCTCTCGTGCTCTCTGTTCCTGCAATGATATTATTGCATGTGTGGACAGCAGGTACAGCCTGCTTTTCTAGGTATCTGCGCATGTGACAGCCTTTGCACCAATTGGTGCCCACCATTAAGTAATTGCATGCAGCCTGCTGTGTGGTAATTGCAGTACTCACTGTGATTGCAGCCCACTGCTATAAAATGCTAGGTTAGGTAGGCATAGCCCTTTCAGCTTTCCAAGTTGGGGCCCATGCTTGTTTGCTCTGGACACCGTTATCAGTCAGAAGGTTGGTATATGTTTCTTATCTGAAGCTAGGGTTGTAGCCAGTGATATGCATGTTGTACTCAAACCTGAATGTTGCTGCTTCCAGTACACACTTCTGAGTGTAGACATTTACTTACCCCTCCAAATGCTAACACAGGATACATGGGAGTATGTACTTTCTTTCTGAATTAGACAATTAACTGCCATACAAATGTAGTTATTGCAATGTATTTCTGTGGCACATGCACTGTTTGTGAACTTGCTATACTGTAATTATTAAGTTACTCACTTCTGAACAGTTTGTGGCTTTTGTGTTGACATTAGCACCGGCTGCTCAAAACAACTGGACATATTTCAGTACTGAGTATGCCTACCTACACCCTTGGTTTTGCCTGAATACACAGGTATGTCGTACCTTTGGGTAGGGGTGCAGAACTGCAAAAAGCATTATCGTGTGAGGTTTATCTTGCTGAACATACAGGGTTGCTGTGTACCTGTTAGTCTAGCAAGGCAAGTAGTCTGCCTGCGTAGCTCCCACCTGTGGACATATCCAGATGGTAGCTAGAGGTTAGTCTATTTGTCTATGCACCACACCAGTCTTTTCAGCACTGGCACAATGGCATTGTCACAGTTGGTTGCTAGCAGTACATGGCTACATCCTGTGATATTTCTGTGTTGTACTCCTACATAAGGGCATGCTTGTGGAACTCCTTCCAAAGCTATTTGCAGTGTGTAACAGCAGGAATGCTGATATGCCTGTGTTTCTGCTGTTGCCAGGCCTCAGATACTCTCGGTTATATATTTGAACAGCCTCAGTGAAAGGTACATATAAGTGAGATACACCTGTAGTATAGTAGACATATTTCATTTGAGACTTTATTGGGAATCTGAGCATATGTATTACTACACCTTTTCTAACGTGCAAGCAATGTCTACTCTCACCTATTGACATTATTCATTGAGTGTGATTCCCCAGTTTTCTGCCTAATGTTGGTACTTTTCAGAGTGATTCAGAGGGGCACAGCTAATATTTGTTTACAAAACAGGGACATCCCTGTAAAGCAGTCAGTTAGGGGAGTCTGCCCTCTGCCCTATTCAACTTTGCCAGTGTTTATCCTGGTCTGTAAGGTGCTACTGTAACATTATTCCCTGCTAGAATGGCTGGTTCTCTCTTCCCAGTCATGTCATGCAATTCCACAACAACTGCTGGTAAAGACCCACATAACAGGATTTGTGTTATACCATTCCTAATTTCAATTTACATTCCCTTATTGTAATGCATGATATATTTATTTCAGCACCAAGTTATTTGTATATCTGCTGTGGCTTAGTGGTAATTGCAGTCTATTGTGTCAATGGTCTGGGGTTCGAGACTGGCAGAGGTTTTTTTTCTCTTGCTGAGCAGAACAAGGGCCCTGACATAGTGACTAAGGCACTTTTAAGCAGTTGTAAGCGGGTTTGCATGGGTTTGCATGATGCTTAGCTATGCTTAGCTAAGTGCCCACATGCGCACACTCGCTTAAACCTGCTTACTACTGCTTAAAAGTGCTTACTCCCGCTAACCCCCGTGCTAATTTCTTTGAAAGAAAAGAAAATGGGGAGATAGGAAAGTGGTGAAAAAAAGGGGGCACAAAGAGGGAAAGACAGTAGGAAAACAAGCTCGGGATGTGCAGGATGGGTGTAGGGAAGGTGCATAGCTGCCCATTTCTTTACCAGCAACAGCTGTGTATATGCAAGAAATTTGAGTGAAATTTGAAACCTTTCCACCCCTGGGAGGGGGGTGAGGACAACAAAGTATGTTGTACTGCCAATTATAATCAGTTTACATGTCCAGCGGGCATGTGTGTGAAATGGACAGCTATGTATGGGGTGTAATTTTTTTCTGGGTACAGATTGCCCTTTTTTTTTTCAGGTGAGTGGAAAGTGAGATTGAGGAAGTAGGTATATTTGGGGATGTAGGTTGGGGAGGTAAACGGACAAGATGCATACGGGGCGGTGTATGAGACATGGGGTGGGTGAACACAATTGACTGGGACGGATGTTTGGAAATCGCAAGCCCATGAGCCCACAGATGGTAACAGTGGAACTGAGATCCCCACCCATGGGCAGTCACCGCTGCACCTTCGCAGCCCTGAGGGTGGCTGTGCTGGGGGGCTGCGTAGGATGGGCAGGCTCACCCGTGGGTCGCGCCACTCGCCTCGAGCTGGTGTAGGGGATCAGTGACTGAACGCTGGATCTCCCTACGCACCACAACCCGGACCCTTCGGGTGACAGGTGGCCCTTCTCTGCCCACGCTTGAATGGGGGGGACGAGCCCCATCCCCTGCAGCGCTTCCACCCGAAGGTGGCACAGGACCAATGGAGGAGGGGAGCCCGGGCTGGGCACCAGACCTGCTGGTGCCTGGTGCACTCGCCAGCTGAGGGACAGGTGCGTCCGCTGGGACTGGCCTTCCCATACGTTCTGTGATTAGGTGCGTTTAATTACAACGTAAACAGCATTCCAAATTAGTTGTAACAGCATGCAGTAATATTCCCATTAACCCAACACACCAAGGTTCCAACAGTTGAACAGCAAGCGTAACACATGCATAAATTGAACAACAGTGGACATTTCAACAGCATGCAGGGATGATTGGTGGCAACAGGCCACCATGACTGTGGTGTTTGAACAGGGCACATGCATCAAAGTGAATGCAGATATTTATAGAATAGGACATATGTCCCAACAAATGTTTGAGATTACACATACCCATTGAGGTGTGGAATTGCATGGTTTATGCACATACAGTAGGGTGTAGAAAGAAACCTCAATTAACATCTTATAAGTACTTTTAGTCTACACTACATTCCTAGTGACTGCAGGTGTATATCCCCTACATGTATTACACTTACCAACATGCTTTAGGTTGTGTAATAGGTTTGGCTAGTTCATTATATACCTGTCCTATATCTGACATACTAACTGTCCAAGATGCAGATGTTACTGGTACATATTTCTTGCTTTTATTTATATTTCTTTATCTACATATCTGCATGTGTTCACATGACATTTTCAGTTCAATTTGTACATGACCCTGCATTTCTTGTAGTACTCACATTTCTGGGGAAGAAATTAATAAGCTACTTGTGTGCCAAATTTAGTTATGCATGCCAGCCAGTTACTGACACTGAAGGACTGTATATATACTTCACAGATACTAGCACTTCCATCACCCACTTTAGATGGGACTGCCCAACTGTGGGTTGTCAGCAATTATTAAAACAATACTATTTGTATAATGCAAGGGTACCACAACAATTCAAAGTAAGTGACACACTCCAGGTTTTATACCTTTATTAATTACATTACGCACTTTTCCACAGGCTCTGTCCTTTATTTGATATTACAGTGCATATTGAAGACACATTCAGAACATATTATACCTTTAATAGGTTAGAACACTCTTTTTCAGGCTTGCTCACTTAGTTTATATGACAGTACCTGCAGAGATGTTATTCCAGACGTATTTTACCATTCTTAATGGGTTACTACACACTTTTTCTGGCTCTCTGACTTTTTTATATGACAATACATGCAGAGGACTTGCATTTTATGGCTGTATTATTGGACTACGACACTTTCTTTCATGCTCTCTCCCCTATTTTATATAACAATACTTGCAGAATAATCACTAACCTGCCTGGTGGTGCAGCCTTAGTAGCCTATCTGCATAGGCTTGCTGATTCGCAGCACGGTCACCTGCAGCTGTGAAGTAAATGAAGGGATATTGAGACATACCTATCCATTATACAGAATCCGTTATCAATTCTTGCATACTGCATTCCATGGCTACCTACTCAGTTGTGGGGCATCTTGCATCCCACGGGCCTCCTGTATCCATTGGTTCAGTAGGTCCTGCTTCCGTCTCTTCAGGTCTGCATGGTGGTGACGGACCTGCTCACCAGTCTGAGGAATGCCTGTGACACTGGTGAGGTCATGAGCTAACCTGTTCCAAGCCTCTGCCTTGTACTCCGTCTCTTGGAACTGGCCCTGCAGGAGTCTTGACTCATGACGGTGGACAAGGAGCCAAACCATGTATTTCGACTACTCTATGTCCCAACGTTGCACTCTGAAGCATGTACCCTCTCCAGCACCAGCCATTTTAACTGCAGATGGGAGCTACAATCAGTTATGGCGAGTATTCCCGCCTATGGGGCTTAAATATGCTGCATTTCCCACACTTTTTTGTGACTGGCCATTTTTGAAATTTCTCTGCTGACTGCAGACCTGCTTAGTAATAGTTAATCTACCATTTCTAAGTATATGTATGTTAACAGTAGCTGTTTCTCCTAAGCTGTCATGGCTTTGTGGTTCAGTACTTTGATTATGGTGCATAGAGTCCTGGGTTCGATTCTTGTCATTCATTTTATTTTAATACTGTCCAGACAGGCTAGGGGGTGTAGCTTTGTTTAAGCAGGTTTGCTCTACGTTGCCCTACGGTGTGCTGGTTGGCACGGCTCGCACCTCCGCGCAAACTGATTGCGCTGGGTAAAGCACTATTTAGCAATGGGCAACTCTATTGCGCTGGGTAAAGCACTATTTAGCTATAAGCGCTGCTGAACTACGGGCACCTATATTGCGTTGGGTAAAGCGCTGCTTAACTGCTGGCAATTGTATATCAGGATCCTTTAAAAATATATATTTTGTTCACTGATACATGGGCCATTTCACTTTTTAGTAATATTTTAATCATATAGGTCAGGTATTTCATATACTGATTTAAAACATAAATTTGAGGGGGAGTGGTGGGACTCGATCCATGAATGCCTCCTCTTTGTGTGAATCCTCTACCATTACGCTATTGTTATTTGGTGTGATTTGCATAAACATTCATTCTTATGCTCTTCCATGTCGGGATTGCTAACTGCAGGTAAGCAATGGGCTCACCCGCGCACACATGTGCAAATACGGGCAGCTATTTCGAGAATATAAAAAAATGTTTAATGTTTTACTTTTAATAACTGTGATGGGGGGTTATAATGTCAGGGAGTGTGGTGATGGGTGCATGGACATTTGAGTGGACTCGCTCTTCTGTGTTCACATTTTTTTTTTCGAACCCTTGCAGGGGCGTGGACATTTAGACTGCTTGGCAGTTGGACACGCCCCCTGCTTTCCTACACTGTCCATGTTAGACTTGCGGTTTAGTCAGCGTGCCCTCATGAATATTCATGGCACGCTGACGTCATACCGTTCAACTGCAGCCTCTGAGTAAGACTTATTTAGTCTTACATGGAGGATTCGTGAATCCGGGGGTTAATATTTCAGTGTTTCATTTACAAATCCAGTGCCTGTTGTCCTTCAATAAATTGCCTATGTTACATTAAAAGAAATGGTAAGCTGGTATATTGCAATAGGGGATGTGTGGCAAGCTATAAAACAGGTTCATAGTTATTAGGTGTCTCATCCAAAGGAGCACATACTAAGGACTGCAGAACCATACCACCTTAAAATACAAATGTATATGTTGTAGGAATAGAACCTACTGCCCTTTGCATCAAGATGCAAGTATGCTACCTGGTGTGCTAACACTGCTTTAAAATTCTATGCCACAATAATACTATTTGCTAAACAAAACAGTTGCACATTTTAAGCAGACTTAGCATGAGCAGCAGTAAACTTCTCTTCCCTTGAAGCTCACAATTCCTTGAAAATGCACTTAGATCTAGCAGCTGGAAATAATTCAACTAGGGCATTTCTCTCTCTGACTCTGTCTCTCTAACACACACCTACCTCCCTCTTTCTCTGGCACCGCTGTCAGTAACATTCTCACAGGGGGGCTCTTACACCCCAAATCACCAAACAATGTCTCTGTTATCAGGACAAACTCTACATTAACATTTTCCTTGTACAACCTACACATGTATGGAAACTAGACATCCTGTATTTTTAAGCAATGGCTTAAGCTCCATGAATGCTTCTGCCATCAAGAAAAACTTCCACATTAGCATTTTCTTGGATATCGAATGCTACTCTCTCCTCAAAAAAATTAAGTAAAACTAAAATGCATTACATTTTTTTTTTCCAAGACTAAGCTTGTATCTATAATGAGTATGTCTTTTCTTTTGAGGAGAAAACTTTATCAAATCACGCACACACAGGCACTGCAGAACAGGCAGAAAGCAAGAGAGGCAAAGGTCATTTGTAGACCTACATGGCAGGAACTGCAGATGCATGATAGACAGAATCATCATCTCTGAGTCTCAACACATGTATGCATTCTTTGATTCACCTTCCTGATTGTATTAAATTATATTCCTTGTATAATACAACACCAGTTGTTAGAATGTGTTTTAAGTCTGTAGTTTTGAGCAGTGTTCTAGTAAGCAATGAAATTAAACAAAATGCATGAACCAGTAATGACAAAACTACCAATTTCAGAAATTTTCAGCCATAAAAGGTCACTCAAACTTCTGTCATTACAATCCACCAATATCAGTAAATATACTGCAGAAGTAAGTAATCTAAATAATTCCACATTACAGGGATCTCTAATTAATGAACAGGTTGCTGTTAGGAAACAACTTTATTTCATTGTTTCATCTACAAATAAATTGGCTGTTGCACTTGAATAATAAATTGCCTATGTTGCATTAAAAATAAGCTAGTAATATTGCAATAGAGAATGGATGGCAGACTGACAGGTTCATAGTTACTAGGTAACTCCTCCAAAGGAGGGCATTCACAGGACTGTAGCATCTAGTCTCTTTAAATTACAACACAGTACAGTATCAGCAACCCATCTGCATACTCTTGGAGTAGAACCCATAGCCTTTGGCATCAAAAGTAAAGCTACTACCTGTTGTGCTACTAAATGCAATCAGACTTGGAATAAGTAGCACTAAACTTCTCTTCCCCTGAAGCTCCTTGAAAGTTTTTTTATTTAACATTTGTTTACCAGGAAAGTCTGACATGGAACAAAGCCAATTTTTAGCAGAGGCCCGGGGAGAAATGTTCCAGATGCATGTCTTTGTAACATGGGAGGAAACTTACACAAACACAGGGAGAACATACAGACTCTGCATAGAAGGCACCTCAGGACGACTTGTTGTGAGACAACAACACTACCACTGCACCATTCAATTGACACAACTGGACCTCTCAATTTCACAGCAGAAGAATCTGGAAAAAGGAAAGATGTATTTGTGGGGGGAGGGCAAAGACCCAAAACCAGAGACTCATTTTAAATATTGGTTGTATAATCTTAGAAAGTTGCTGAAATAGTGTTTTGTGTTGCCATGTGTTTCCAAAAAAGACAGGAAGATTGAAATTTAAAGCGCCATCATTTAGTGAGTTCCGTTATCAATGATTTTCCACAAAACCACAAATTTTAAGAGGAACAGACAAATGTATGTGAAAATGTAGACAGTTAAGAGCTGTGGTGGTGGGGGTAGCGAATGCAGGTCTTTGTACCTAAGGCTCAGGGTTTGAGCCTAGGCAATCATAACCACTAGTTAGGAATAACTGGGGCATTTTAAAGACACACCTAAAAAGTTAAACAGAGACATTTAAGCCACAGCAATATTTTTCACCATATCTTTTATATCCCACTGTTTGCTATACAGTAATTCCACAAAACACAGACATGTCATAAAAACCCTGGCCACCACAATGTCATGTTTTAAAGTCTATCATATACACCATATAATATAATCTCAATCAAACTTTAAAACATTTGCCACATTTTCCAAAAAAATGTACCTTCCTTTTCAGACTCTTTAAAAGTATGAAGTGTTTCTTCCACCAGGCAGCCATCCTTCACATATAACATTTCCACTCTGGTATATTTCATTTTTTGATTTAACATGAGGCATATTCAAAGTACGATTTAATAAAAAAAGCTATCATTCTTGCTGATGCTTATACCACATTTGTATTTTTATTAATACCTTCCCTTTTTTTGTTTCCTCTGCTAGTCCATCCTATACATCTATCAAATAACATTTCCTCATAATGGATTATACCATTCTTTACATTTTCTTAAAATAACAGAATACCTACTTTCCATATGCTCTGTTTCGCACAGCAAATGTATCATTCCCAAAAATTTCCATTTTTTTCTTTTTCATAAAATATTCCATAAAACAGAATATTTCTGTGCAACAATTGCCTTAAACACCTCGTTATCATTTTTAGTGTGTTCAAAAACTCATACATAAAGCTGTTAAATGAGTTAGAATTTGCAAGTCGCTACTATAAAGTTAAAAGGAGGCACACCAGCTACTGAAACGTTAAACAGAGCACCAGATGGAGCCTTAAGCTTGCCTGTGGGTGTTGCCTTTCAAAGGAGCAGCCTTCCTGTGGGTATTTGAGTATGGCAGGCAGACAGCCATGATCGGGCGCATTTTAGTTTAAATTTCAGGCACGCTCATGCATGTGTCTTCCATTACAGGTCTTTACAGCTGTAAAAGTGGGGGGGGGGCGCGCTCCCTCACCCTATGGTTCCAGCTCCAGGAGAAGACGAAAACAGGTCACAAGTACCTGTTCTGTTTGTACGACTGGACGCAAAGGATTTTTTTTTTAATTAGAAGAAAATTAATCATCTGGCCAGCTGATTCCAGGGGGGTGCAAGTGCACCCCCTTGCACCTGCCTGCGGGTGCCCTTGGCAGGGGGGTACCCATTCTTACTGACTCTGCAGACTAGCCATGGCATTGTGGAACACAGCCTTGAGCTGCCAAGTGCATCTACAAGCTCAATTCCTGCCAGGAAAACTAAATACATTGGTAGACGGACTAAGAAGAAACTTCATGGACCCACACGAGTGAAAACTGGAACCAAGGATTTTCAACATGTTGACAAGCAAGTGAGGGAGCCCAGATGTAGACCCGTTTGCCTCCCCCGAACTATCAATTGGACAAATTTTGCACAAGGACTTCCCACAAACAAGCATGGAAAGTGGATGCTCTGTCCTTCAGCTGGAAAAAAGTTTATGCCTTTCCTCCTCTGCTCTCCAAAGTGCTACTAAAGATGAAACAAGACAAACCAAGGACTATTTTGATTGCACCAGACTGGCCACGGCAACACTCGTACCCCCTCTTTTGCAGTGTCACTGTTGGCCCCATGGCACCTGCCTCAGACTCCTACCCTGTTGTATCAGCAGGAGAACCAGATTCTGCACCCCCAGCTTCAAACTCTGAACCTAGCAGCCTGGCTAATTTCCTAATCTCGCCTTTACCATCCCTCAGTAAACCAGTGATGGATATAATTTGAGGCAAGGAGGCCTAGTACTAGAAAAATCTTATGCTGAAAAATGGAAAAGATTTTGTGTATGGAGCCAATCTCAAGGGTCGAGCAAAGCAGCACCCAGTTTACCTCAGATCTTGCAATACTTAACAGAGATGCTTCACACGGGCCTTTTTCCTCCAAACTTCAGGCCGCAGCCATTTTAGCTCAACACAGAACCTCCCCTCTTCTCTCATCCAATGCTTCAGCACTTCCTGAGAGGGGCCAAAAATATGACCACCCAGGAGAGAATCTCCAGCCTGGGACGGTAACTTTGTATTGGAGAAACACTCTCTCCCTCCTGTTGAGCCAGCTGCTACTGCAGATTTAAAATTTCTGTCTTGGAAAACAGCTTTCCTTTTAGCAATCACTTCATCTAGAAGGGTATCTGAATTACAGGCCCTTATGGCAGTGGAACCTTTCATCCTTTTTCACGCGGACAGAGTCCCTCAGAACCAATCCCTCCATGCCCAAGATGGTATCCAGTGTTGGCCCTAATCAGTCCATCCAGTTGACAACCTTTTCTAATCCACAGAAAGGGGAATGGATACTGCACTCCTTAGATGTGCACAGACACCTTAGATTCTACTTGGACTGGATTAAACCTCAAAGGAAATCTGAACTGCTGGTGGCTTTCGCTGCAGGGGCAGAGACTAAGGCTATTTCAAAGCAAACCATTTCCAAATGGATAGGCAATTGCATTAGTTTCTGCTACAAGCACCGTGGAAAACCTATCCCACAAGGGTCAGACTCCACTCAACCAGGGCTGCATTTACCTCTACAACCTTTCTCAGAGGCGTCCCTACCAGGGACATCCTAGAAGCTGCTACCCTGGAGTTCAGTACATACTTTCACCAAACATTGCCACCTGCCAATTTTCTCTAAATCCAGAGCTGGCTTTGCCACTGCAGTCTTGCAGGGCCTTATCGCTGGTCCTAATGCTATCCAAATTCCTCCTCCCATCCTTGGCTGTGGGAGTCAACCCAAGTGTGATGACTGCAACAGTGAAACACGAAGAACATAGTACAGTTGTGTACACTTACCATAAATGTAGATTAGTGCATTCTTTATTGCAGTCCTGGATGTTCGTGTTTCACTGTTGCAGTCATTACAGTAAGGTTATCCTGCTGGCAGGCTACCCACAGTCGGCCTAAATTCCAAAGTCCTGGTCCGGCGTCGGTTGCTGTCGCCTTCTCCCTGACGTCAGTGCACCAGGGGTATAAAAGATGCAGCAGACGCCATTTTCTTCTCTCTCCCCACGCGGTGCCCGAAGCAAAAGCAGTTCGCAAGTGCCGGTCGGCCGACTCCTGAGATTTTCAAGTTCGAATTTCAGATCCAAAGTCTTCATTAAAGCCAAGTACCCCGTTGGGGAAACTGTTTTTCTTGCTCCAGAACGATGTCAGAAAAAGTTAATTGTATTTCTTGTGGGAAGCAAATACCTCAAGGATTTTCATTCTTACTGTATTCCTTGCCTAGGCCCTGACCACAACATTGCTAGTTGTCTGTTTTGTGCTAGATTTAACCAACGCACTATTACGCGTTGGTACGATTTTGCATTTCATTATTTTGGCAGAAGATTTAATTATATAATGCCATCGGAACAGCTGACTACCGGAATTTGTAAAAAAAGACGCAAAGGCAAAAAAGGACAGGCATCCGATGTCCAAAACCAACGAGGCTTCGGCTAGGCCAGTCGGCGGTTCTCTGGTGCTTTCGCAGCTCCTGACACCCGCTACCTCAGCCACAGGCTGCTTCCGACTCCCACGTGGAGCCGACTAGGCCACTGGGAACTCAAGGTATTGGACCCTTGGAAACTAATCCCTTAGATGGGTCTGGAGCCGCTGAGCAGGTATTGGCTACTGAGGGTGTTTTCAGGCCTACACAGTTATATGTAAAAACGACTTCAGCTTCAAAGGCAAAGACTAGAGCACCTCTAAAGACAAACAAGTACAACATTCCCCTGGACAGGCCTCCATGCGTAAAAAACAGATGCTTGATATGGCCAAAGACCTAATTACTTTGATCAGGGGTTCCCAGCCCCCTCCAGATAAGAGACCTAGGCAAGAGACGATATGAATCTTCAGGTTTCCATTTTCTCTGATTCCTCTTCTGAACAGGGATACTCTTCCTCCTTATGAGGATTATGATGCTGAAGAATCTATCCCTTCAGCCTCTCCTCCTGAAGATTATTCTTTTGGGGAGACCCTGCATACTATGAGGGAGCATTTTCACTGGGAGAGCCAAGATTACTCGAATCTAAGAAAAGGCTCTGATTTTCTTTTACTACCTCAGCACAGGCTCCTTGCTATTCCTCCTGTTTTAGACATTGTAGATGTATTTATAGAGTCCAGTCTCACTCCTGACTCTCTACCACCAGCTCCTGTTAAGCCAGACAGATACTACAGGGTTCCTGATTCACAAAAATTTCTTTAAAAACCCTGCAGCTGACCCAGAAACTATCTTGGGGTCCTAAAGGGGTCAAGGCGTCCACTGCATATAAAACCCTAATCCCCTCTGATAGGGATTCAAGGGCCCTGGACAGATGGGGGAAAAATTTACACTCCTGCTACCTGGCTGTAAGGGCCTTAAATTGTCAGTTTCTTATGCTTAAATGTCAACAATATCTTATGTCACAAACAGAAAATGTTAACATTCTTAATGTGCAGAAAACAAAGAAATGCAGGATTTATTGCATGCAGCTGAACAAGTGGGAAAGCATACTTTGCAATGTGGTTTTGATTCTCTATAGGCCTCCTGCAGGGCCACTGTTACAGGTTCTGTCATTAGGAGGCATGCTTGGTTAAAGGAACAATCTGCATGATCATGTTAAAGCAAAATTATTAGATGCTCCATTACAGCATGATACCTTGTTTGGTGTTAAAGCAGAAGAGGTGTTGAAGAAAATGGAGGACAAAGCTAAATCTATGCAAACAGTCAAGGATTTCTTACAGGTACAACCTCCCAGATTTAGCAGGAAATGGCCTGCAAAAAATTGGTCCTTTCCAGTGTCAGACAGGCCACAAAGAGGCAGATACAGATGCCCCAGAACTCATACAGGTCTAAACAATGGGGTACTTTTACCTCCAAAAGCAGCAAAGATAAATCATGGCCATACAGGAAACAGTCTCAATGACTTCCCCTGCCAGCACCAAACACTTATCTTCTGGCAGCCCCTTTAGGGGGAAAACTATCACTTTTTTCACAAAATTTTCACATGATCACCCAGGACAAATGGGTCCTGAATATAGTTTCTCAAGGCTACAGGTTCCATTTTCGCACCCTACCAAGGGCAAACAGAATGCCAGACCTGCCACACAATCAATGGGCACGGCTTGTGACTTTAGACCTAAAAGAGGCATACCTGCATGTCCCAATCCGACATTCATGCTGAAGATACCTCAGATTTCTAGCTGGCTCAATGCACTACCAATTCTCAGCACTGCCCTTTGGCTTATCTACTGCACCCAGGGTCTTCACAAAATGCCTGGCACCAGTAATTGCATTTTTCAGATAGAGGAATACAAATTTATCCTTACTTGGACGATTGCCTTATTCAAGCAGAGAACAAGGACATTTTACTACAGCATATGGCGTTTGTAAAAAGATTACTAACATGCCTAGGGTACACGGTAAACGAAAATAAATCAAAACTAGTACCCTCACAAGAGATAATATTCCTGGGTGCAAGCTTAAATACAACTGCCCAGATGGCTTATCTCACGCCAGACAAAGACTGACTACTTATTTCAAAATGTTGGCAACAAAGACCCAGTTATCTGCAAGAAAAAATCTGCAGGCTTTTGGGCTTCATGGCATCCTGCATTCTGCTAATTCCATATGCAAGACTGCATATGAGGAAACTACAATGGTATCTAAAAAGTGTTTGGTCTCAACATTGCCACAGCCTGGAAACAATTACCTTTATTCCCTGCCTGCAACAGGAGTTTCGATGGTGGGCAGTGGCCTGTCGCCACAAGGGACAGCCTTTCATTTTACCCACAGCCAGGCAGACATTAACAGATGCATCAGATTATGCCTGGGGGGGCCCATATGGCAGGAAGATATAGTCAGGACACATGGTCCGCAAGCCAAATGCATCTACATATCAAGAGAGATGCTAGCTGTTCAAAATGCTCTGACAGCCTTCAAGGATCTACTTCATCCAGGACAACTATTGATAGACGGACAATACTACAGTCGTGGTACATAAACAAGCAGGGAGGCACATATTCCTACTCCTCTGCAGACTAGCCATGACTTTGTGGGACACATCATTGACTTGCCAAGTACATCTGCAAGCACATTACCTGCCAGGAAGGATAAATTCTCTGGCAGACTAAGCAGAAACCTAATGAAGTCCCACGAGTGGAAATTGGATCCACAAGTCTTCAGCATAACAAGGAACTGGGGATGCCCGGACATAGACCTGTTTGCCTCCCCTCACAACTACCAACTACAGAAATTCTGCACAAGGACTTATCACAAGCTAGATGGAAAGTGGATGCTCTTTCAGCTGGAAAAACTTAACAGTATATGCCTTTCCCCCACTGCCTCTCCTCCCCAAGGTACTCCTAAAGGTCAGACAAGAGAAGCCAAAAATGATACTGATTGCCCCAGACTGGCCCTGCCAGCACTGGTACCCAATCCTAAAGAGCTGGTCTCAATGCCCAGCCTGGACATTGCCTCATTCCTAACTTATTGACCCAACAAAACAGATCCTGCGCAGACATCTCAGGACCTTAAACCTGGCAGCATGGCGGATAATGTAACCATTCAAAACACGCTTCTGTATAAAGCAGTGATGGATGTTGTTTTGGAGGCCAAGGAGGCCTAGCACCAGAAAATCTTATGCAGAAAAGTGGAAGAGATTCTGTGCTTGGAACCAGGCACAAGGAATTGACACGATTGTACCAAATATTCCTCAAATTTTACAATACTTAACGGAGATGCTGGACAAAGGCCTATCCTTTTCCTCAATCAAGATTCATGCCTGTGCCATTTCAGCTCACCACAATACAGAACCACCTCTTTTTCTCATCCATTACTAAGGCAGTACCTCCAAGGAGATGGCCAATACCTGCATGGGACCTAAATTATGTCTTGGGAAAAACTCACACTGCCTCCTTTTGAGCCAGCTTCTACAGCGGATAGAAAATTCTTATCTTGGAAAACAGCTCTGCTCCTAGCAATAACCTCTGCAAGATGAGTCTGAGTTACAGGCACTCATGGCTGTGGAACCCTTTATCATTTTCCATCAGGACAGGGTTTCTCTGAGGACAAACCCGACATTTATGCCTAAAGTATTGTCCAGTGTGGCCCTGAATCAAACAATTCATTTGCCTATCTTTTATCCAAACCCACAGAATAAGGGTGAGAGACTTCTGCATTCTTTGGACATTCACAGGCAGCTATGCTTCTACTTGGACAGAACCAAAGCTTTCAAACAGACTGAGCAACTTTAGTGGCATATGCTGCAGGATCACAAGGAAAGGCTATCTATTTCAAAATAGAGAGACCAATGCATTCGTTTCTGCTATTCACAGCATGGCAAATCAGTGCCTAAGGGCATTGGACCACATTCTACCAGGGTAGCAGCCACCTCAGCAGCCTTCCTCAGAGTACCACCAACCAAGGATATTTTGGAGGCTGCAACTTGGACTTCAGTGCACACTTTTACTAAGCACTACCACTTACCTCATTACTCTAAATCCAGAGCAGGCTTTGCCACTGCAGTTCTGCAGGGCCTTATAGCCACTCCTAATTCTATTTAGACCCAGCCGCCCAACCTCAGCTTTGGGATTCAACCCAAGTGTAATGACTGCAGCAGTGAAACACGAACATAGTACAATTGTGTACCTACCATAAATGTAGATGTTAGTGTATTCACTGTTGCAGTCCAGGTTACCCACCCACCATCCCCCTTTCTTTGCTGGGACTTATCTGTACTTCTCTATCCTATACAACCAATGTGGTGTATTTGCTTGTAGACGAAGGTATTGTTTACTTTAGTGCATGCTTTTATAAGCAATGTTTTTTAGCCTATCCTTTTGGGGGCACCTGACATCTGGGCCAAGAAAAACTAAAGAAAATTGCGTCTGCTACATCTTTTATACCCCTGGCGCACTGACGTCAGGGAAGAGGCGACAGCAACAGACGCCAGACCAGGACTTTGGAATTCAGGCCAACTGCGGGTAGCCTGCCAGCAGAATAACCCAAGTGTAATGACTGCAACAGTGAATACACTCAAACATCTACATTTATGGTAGGTACACAACTGTACTTTAGCTGTACAGAATTCCCTGACAGCCTTCAAGGACCACATCCTTCCAGGGCAATTATTGGTAAAGACAGACACCACAGTTAAGTGGTACATAAGCATGGGGAACACAGTCCTACCCTCTCTGCAGACTAGCCATGGCTCTCTGGAACACAGCCTTGAGCTACCAAGTGCACCTACAAGTTCAGTTCCTGCCAGACTAGCTAAATTCACTGGCAGATGACCTAAGCAGAAATCTCGTGGACCCACACGAATGGAAACGAACCAAAATTATTCAACCTGTTGAACAAATGGGACTCCAGAGATGGAACTGTTTGCCTCCCCCCAGAACTACCAATTGGACAAATTCTGCGCAAGGACTCCCCACAGTCAAGCTTGGAAAGATGATGCCCTGTCTTACCTGGGAAAGCCTCTGTTTATGCCTTTCCTCTCAAAGTTTCTGCTAAAGATCAAACAGGGCAAACTAAGGACAATTCTTATTGCACAAGACTGGCCTCGCCAGCACTGGTACCCACTCTTGAGCAGCATGATACTGCTTGATCCATGGCACCTACCTCAGACACCTTCCCTGCTGTCCCAGCAAGCTGGCCAGATTCTGCACCCTCTGCTTCAAACCCTGTACCTTGCAGCCCGGCTAATTCCTTGAGCTCCCCAATAGCATTTCTCAGTAAGCAGGTGCTAGATGTCATTCTAGAAGCAAGGAGGCCTAGTACTAGAAAATCTTATGCTGAAAAGTGGAAAATATGCTTTTCCTGGAGTCAGACCCAGGGTATGGGCGCTACAGTGTGCAGTTTACCTCATATTCTTCAGTACTTAACAGAAATGTTCCACAAGGGCCTAGCCGCCTCGTCAGTTAAAATTCATGCCTCTGCAATTTCAGCTCATAATACCGAGCCACCCCTCTTCTCTCTCTCCCTGTTAAAGTAATTCCTCAGAGGGGCTAAAAATTTAAGACCCCCCCCCCCCAGGCAAGCCCCTAGTCCAGCCTAGGACCTTAACTTTGAATTGGAAAATCTCTCTCTTCCCTCCATTTGAACCAGCTGCAACTGCAGAGTTGAAATTCCTTTCTTGGAAAACAGCCTTCCTTCTAGCCATCACTTCAGCAGGAAGTGTGTCTGAATTACATGCCCTCATGGCAGTGGAGCCCTTCATCATCTTCCATGCAGATGGGGTTTCCCTAAGGGACCAATCCTTCCTTTATGCCCAAGGTGGTTTCTAGTGTGGCTCTTAAGCAGTCAATTCATTTGCCTACCTTTTTCCTGAATCCACAAAACAAAGGAACAAATTCTGCACTCTTCAGACATGCACAGACTACTTGGATTTTATTTGGACAGGACTAAGCCTGTCAGAAAATCTGAACAGCTGCTAGTTGGCTTTGCTGCAGAGTGGAAGGCCATTTCAAAGCAAACCATTTCTAAATGGATAGCACATTGCATTCATTTCTGCTATAACCACCATGGAAAACCTACCCCACAGGGGATAAGATCACATTCCACCAGGGCTGCATCTACCTCTACAGCCTTTCTTAGAGGGGTCCCTACCAGGAACATCCTAGAAGCTGCTAGCTGGAGCTCTGTGTACATACCTTCAAGCATTACCGCATGCCTATTTTTTCTAAATCCAGAGCTGGTTTTGCCACTGCAGTTTTGCAGGGCTTATTAGCTGGCCCTAATGCTCTCTAACTTCCTCCTCCTTCCTTAGTTTTGGGACTCTACCCATATGTAATGACTGCAACAGTGAAACACGAACATCTACAGTAGATGTTGGTGTATTCACTGTTGCAGTCCTGGTTACCTTCCCTCCCAGCCCCTTGTCTTCTCTTGGCTCTACCTTCCTCCTTGTTTGGTGTATTAAAGCTTTCTGGTGTATTTGCTTTTTTGTTGGAGGTGTAACCTACCATATAATTGCTTTCCATTATAGGGGCACCTGACATCTGGGGCAAGAAAAACTTATGTAATGGTGCCTGCTGCATGTTTTTATACCCCTGATGTCATGGAAGAGACCGCATCCAATGCAGGAATCCAAGACTTTGATATTCAGGCCGGCTGAGGGCTACCTGCAGGCAGATAATCCAAATGTAATGACTGCAACAGTGAATACTAACATCTACATTTATGGTAAGTGTACACAACTGCATTTTTGTTTAGGCCACTGGCATTGAGCAGTAATACCTTAGATTTTCTTGGTTTTGATTTGCTATGTCAGAAATACTTTCAGTTTGGCATTGTCTAAAAAGGGCATTATGGGGGAAGACTGTTTTAGTTGATCTTCAGATGCCTAGAGGGAAGCGTACCTCTCAATCTCTTAGCTCAAGAAATGTGGGCAAAGCCATAAAGGGGGGAGGGCATAGTCCCAAAAATAGGGACAATTTTTAAATATTGCTCTTACAACTGTAGAAAGTTAATAGAATAGGTTTTGCATTAGCATGCATTTTCTGAAGGGTATGCTGTATGAAACTTGTCTGTCAATATTTTCTTTAATCCCCACCAATTTGCCAAAGTTTGGCCAAATAAAATTTTGAGAGAATAAAATGAGGCAAAATCTGGACAGTTGAGAGGTATGGAGGGGAGGCTGAGTTGAATAGTAGGAAATATGCATGGCAGTCTAGCAGAGAGGATGTTTCAGTCAGCCATATGGTGAACTTACTTTGGTTGTTCCCCACCCCTTTGAGCCAAGCCACCCCACACCAAAAGGGAATGTCCAGCCATTGAATTTTCATGTGACTGCTTAAATGCAGCTATAATAGGATTGTATTGTTGAAGCTCCTCAAGTGAGATTATGTGCATGGCTAAGGATTCCACCCTTGCCTTAAGTTAAGGGGCAGCTTTAACTCTGCCTTATCTATGGTACTTGCTCAGATTCAACATGCCATCTTGTACTGCTCCCAGTTTACATTAAGGCATATGTAGTCCCACAGCACATTTCACTTAATGTTTCCATGACTGTGGCATCTTAGTCATGCAACTCAGATGTGACCAGAAGTCTCTCTTCTATATGGAATGATTTACTGACTGCCGTTTTCCATCAGAGACAGGTGACAGACCAGGGATGAATTTCCAATTACTCCTACATTGGTCCAAGATGGGCTTGAATAAGGGTAGAAAGGAACTGTGCTTCATATAGGTGGGAGCTTGTTCCAGAGAAAAGGAATTTGCAGAGAAATGTACGTCATGTCCTGTTTGTCACAAGCAAAATGAGTCTCAATTTAGTAGTGTGTTTTGTGGATGTGCAGAATACTAGAACTGGGTCCAAGGATGCCTTGTATGCTAGGCAAAGATCACCTCTCAAAAGTCAGTGTGATGCAAAGACGGAGCTTTGAGGTGATTAGCATGAGATTTACTCCCTGTATTTTTGTATGGCACCTTTGTGGACATTCCCGTTGCAACGTCTGGTCAGGTACATACCGGAAAAGAGCATTATACTCTTATGACAGGTCTGAAAGTAGAGTACAGTGACCTCTCCAGACCTAGATGCCATGCTTGAGCAACGGGAGGATTTTCTTACTGCCGTGGAATCATGTTGGTCAAGGGCTAAGTTACTATCAGAGTTCCCAGATACCAGACTAGTGGATAAACTTGTGTTTTATTGATAACATCAGGGTGGCCACCTTCCCAAAAAATGCGATAATGCATTTCTTGGTATTGATGTTTTAAGCCATGGCTTTGACAGTGTTTTAGAACTTCCTGAAGAGTGTTATTTTCTGGGGGGGGGGGGGCGGGGTACAGTAACTGCATCATCTGCAGATGTGGTTAGCCAGAGGCCTTTGACATTAAAGTAGTTGACAGAGTGGACCCAGCACAGAGCCCTGAAGTACTCCTCCACAAAAAGGCCAGTTACAGTGGTGGCCTCACCGATCCTAACCTTGGAGTTCTGTCTGTAAGCCAGGTGTGTGTAGCGTGTTGTGAAGGAGTTTATGCCTAGATCCAGTGCTTATTTTCATCTAGTTCATCTGTGGGTTGTCTGGTCCAAACTTGGCACCAATCTTTAAAGCTCTTCATTTCCTGAGCTCCAGCTCATCCCTTACCTCTAATTCCCTGGCCTCCAACTTGCTACCCCAAATTTCATTTGCTGCCTAAAGTTTGACCTTCCACGGGCTCCACTATCTCTTATCCTCTTAGTTTTTTGCAGCTTTCCCTTAGTTTTTACTGTCCAGCTTCTACGTTAATAGTAATTTTAGGTTTAAGTAGGTAGAACACATAGTTTGATATATACATCCCCACATCACTCCATGTATGTATTTCTATACGTATATATATGCATAACAATTAAAATTGTTAAACTCTCTCTAGATGAGGCTTGGATCACTTTTCTCAGTTCTTGCTTTCAGCCAATTGTGTGTCTGTGTTTCTTGTTTCAACTATGGCTGACAAGGGTTTAAAAAGTAGTGTGTGTGTGGGCATAAGCTTCACCCCAGAGGGACCTACACTCCAATATTTATTGTTTAGGGGCCTTTCATTTAAACACTGCATGCCAATCCTGCGCTTTCAGCACTAGAGCTTTGCAAGAAAATCTCTACAGGAAGATAAACTGATTAAGGGACTCCTTCCTTCTCAGACTGGGTGTTTCACCCCTTCCTCTTCCTATCAACTTCCTAGAGAATTAAGGAAAAGTCTGGGGAGAAGGCAGCTTCTGAGACTCTTGGACAGGATAAAATCAAGGAGAAATCAGAGTGCAGATTGACTTAAGAATCAGAGCAGACTGCCTCTTGGCTTTGAACATCAGTGCTTTGGCCCCTGTTTCGCCACACTATTCAGTCCCAGACTGTATACAGATCCACAGCTGATGCAATAGTGGTTGCATTGCATCTTGCTATTGAGCATCTGGTGAGCAAGGACTGCTATGTGAGAATATATTCGACTTTAGCTCACCATTTAACACTATGTATTTGATCGGTAAGCTAGTACATCTGGGTATCTGCAAACACCTCTGCAATTGGATCCTGGCTTTTGTGATAGGCCACAGAAGGTTTGTTTGGGCAAGAATATCTCTAGGAGCATAATACTGAAAACAGGTGTTCCTCAGAATTGTGTTCTCAGCCTCCTGTTTACTATCCTAACCCAGGACTGCACAGCAAACTTCAGTACAAATCATATCAGGTTTGCTGACACCAGTCATTTTGAGATACTCAAAGGTGAAACTACCATTGTTGGCACTTGCCACCTTCTACAGAGCAGCAATTGAAAGCATCCTAACATCCAGTTTTTCGGTATGGTATGGGAGCTGTTTGGTCCCAGGTAAGAAATCCCTGCAGTGTGTGCTGAGACTTGCCTGTCATTGGGTAAAAGATACCATAGTATTCAATGCAGGCCAAGTAGATTCAGACAGTTTTTTTTATCTGAAGGTGATCGGCGTTGCCTCCATATTAGGTCTGATCATTGATAGGTCAGGATGTTGGGACTTCCCATTCACTGTGCAATATCTTATTTTTATTTTACATTTAACAGGGAAATTCCGACTGGACCAGGTCTATTTTCAGCACAGACCTGGGGAGAAAAGCTCTGGCATCAGGTTATACGAATACAGTGCATCCAGCATAATACACAACAGGTTACATCATGTATGTTGAGCATAGTAATATAAGAAATTAATAAATCACTCCAGGTAAGATGTAGAACATAGGTAAAAAGACAATGTCAGTTACAGTACATCTAGCATACTACACAATACAGGTTACATTATGTATGCTGAGCATAGTAATATAACAAGAAGTTAATAAAACACTCCAGGTAAAAAGATATAGGACATGGATAAAAAGACAATAGGTCATCTGGGAGACGGCCTACTGTATAGTTTTGTTTTGTTTGGGATAGTTGGTTAGTGTCCAGTATGGATTCTTTCTTTGTTTTTTATGTATTCGAGTTGGTTCTAAAATTAGTTGAGAGAACCCATATATAGATTGATGTGTAGAGGGGCTGTTGGAGTTGCAGGCTGCCCAGTCGGTGTTAAGGTCGTCTAGTAGATTTATTTCCTGAGGTAGATTTGTCCTTTGTCCAGTGCAGGATGTCTTCTATTGTGTGAATTGTTGCCTGGAAGTATGTAGCAGCATATTATATTGATCTTGTTTCTTATGGATAGGACAGAAAATAGGACTTCAGCATTTTGAAATGTGGGTGGTGTGGTGTGCATGAAATGGAGGTCAAGGGTGTTTTTAAAGAGTGGCTCCTCCTTTCCTGTTTGTTCTATCAGATCTAAGTGTATTATTCCCTGGGGGGGAGAAAGTCATCTTGGATACTGGGTTTAAGCCAGCTCTCTAATGGTGAGTACATCAGGGTTGTAGTGGGCTATGAATGCATGTAGGGTCTGTCAGCTTGTTGATGCTTATGCTGAGATTTAAAATCAGCAGGTCAGATGTTTGTCTGGCTGAGAGGGGACCTGGATTTGGGTGAGTGTCACCAGAGGTTAGCAGAGTATGTAGTATGTGAGCTTGGTCTGTTTTTTTCTTAGTGTGGTGAGATGGTGTCATTTTTGGTAGCGAATAATATGTAGTTGTAAGATTTATGATTGTGGAGCAGATGTACAAGTGTGTGTGTGTTTGGGTGAGCTAGTGTGGGTCGTGTGATAGTAGTTGTGCAGTGGTTGGTCTATATGTAAGGAAGTTAGGAAGGTTAGCGATAGAGCTAGTGTTAGGGATGTGAGTGTGGGTAACATGATACTGAGTAAGAACTAGGATTCCTGGTTGGTCGTGTGCAAGGGCGGAGTTGTGTTGTGTGGGATCAGTGTGGGGGGAAGGTAGGATGTGTTGGTTGCGCTAGTGGTTAGGGAATTAGGGGTTGGGCTACTGGCTAGGTGATTAGGGGTTAGAATATAAGTGGGGGCAGGTGGGAATTGGAGGCAGGGAAGGGGAGTGGAGTGAGCCAAGTGAGGTGAGCAGGGCCAGCTAGACTGAGGTTTTGGAAAACATCAGTCAAAACTCCTCTGTATTTGTTAGCTACAGGATATGGGTTTATAGTATAATTTGCAGGGCTATGTGTGGGAGAGCAGAGTTGAAGATGCATTGTTCAGGGTGTAATTTTTAGGTTTAGTAATGTAGAATGCTAGGGTCAACTAGTTTTACTTCAAATTAAACACACAATAGAGGGAGCCAGATTACTATGGGGACAGATTTAAGGTGCCTTAAGCCCAGCCGACCATTATTTATATTAGTAACCCAGGTGCAACATTTTTTTCCTACAGCTGCTATGTGCTTGTTTACCCATAATGTGGTAAATGGTTCATGTGCAGTACTATTACTGGAATTTTGCTGCTAGGTTTGTTTTTAGTGTCTTCAGTGTGTTTCTAGGAATATATGTAGCTATATACTTGTGTATAGTTGTTTTACAAGATAGTATGTTTTAAATTCGGTGTATGTGTTTTTTATCCCATGATCTGACTGCACGGAACCTCATTTAGTCCACACTTGTGCAGATGTAAATGACAGTTGCTTTTGACATTTGAGGTATTTGCCGATACTAGAGAAGATACTTTTTGACCCCGTCTTCGAAGTCTCCTGGAGTAGTACATTGATATAATGATGTGAATGTTTCTCGGGACATAGATACAACTGTTGGATGTTCATGTTTCACTGTTGCAGTCATTACATTTGGGTTATGTGCTTGCAGGTAGCCCTCAGTCGGCCTGATTATCAAAGTCTTGGGTCCTTTGTCAGTTGCTATCTCATCTTCCATGATGTCAGGTAGTCAGGGGCATAAAGCATGCAGATGATGCCATTACATCAGTCTTTCTTGCCGTGCGGTGCCTGAAGTCGAAGCAGTTCGCAAGTGCCGGTCTGCCGACTCCTGAAATTTTTGATGTGAAGTTGTTAAATCTCGCTGTTTCTCACTGATGGGTTCAGAGCCAATCCTCGGCTCCAACACGGCCGATAGCAAAGCTCAAGGTTTGCCAGTAGCTCGAGACCAAGCCCCTTATCCCACAATGCACTGCTGGAATTACCTCAGATCTACTTTGCCGCGGCAAGAGATCTCTGTGATCCAGTTAGCTCGGACCATTTTAATAATCACAAGTTTAAAAAAAAAAAAAAAAACTTTTTCTTCTCTTTTTGAGATTATTCATATTTAGTGTTTCTTGTTAAAAATCGTTTAAAGTAGGTTAGATTGTAGTGATAGTGGCCTGTGTTGGCTTAGTTTTTCTTAGTGTTGGGCCCTTTCTTAGCCCTATTTAGTTTAACAATTTTGACTTGTTCTTAGTATATTGTTTAGTGTGGACTTAGCCCTGTTTTTAACCTCTACAGGTTAATTTTGTGGTCTCTCTTTATATGTCGGATGAGAGAGAAAAGTCTCACCCCAAATTGGGGTTTAAGAAATGTCCAGATTGTGGACAATGTCCATCACGGACATGTCCAATGTGTTTACTGTCTGAGGGCTAAACACCTCCAAGACTCCAGTATTTGACACTCTTTCATCTAGGTTTCTCTTGGAGAGGAGAAAACTCGTAGATAGGGGGTTGCTGCAGCATACTTTTTTTGAGGCGTTTGGTAACCAGGAAGGTGCCAGCACTTCTAAATCTTCTGATTCTAAACAAACCAAGAAGGCAAAGAGATCAGAGGGTACAGGGTCATCGGTTCCACAGTCCTCGGAACAGTGTCCCTTTGGTTCGGAGCCAGCTCCCAGTCTTGCAGCCTGTCTCTGAGGTTCCCTAATCTCCTCTGTTCCAGTCAGCACCTTCGGTGCATTCCTCGAAGTCTTCGGTCAGCCTCTCTGATATGGATCAGCTAGTACAGAAGCTTCTACGGGCACCAGGACTTGCTAAATTGTCGGCCCTGACAACTTTGGAGCCAAAGAGCATTGTACTGGACTTCTCCTCCAAGCCGTACTCTACTCTCGGAGCCCAAGGAGCCTGAACTGATGCTTGCTGGACCTATGGAACAGAGACCCGTACTGGTGTTATCGGTTCCATCTACTCTGACGTCCTCTGTGCCGACTGAGGATGCTAGGAGCCAACACTCTCCTGTCTGTTCCGGGGAGGATAGACGGACCGATTTGTGGGTGCAGACTCTTCCTCTCAGGGCTTCGGCTCGGATGAGCTTGGCTCCTACCTCGGGCTCAGAGCCCATGGTTTCGGTGCGGGAAGATTGAACTGTCCCTCAGGATCAGTCTACTCCTTCTCGTCGGAGCCAGGGTGCTTTTGATGCCATGAGGAGAGTCATGTCTTCTAAGACATCGTCTGCACCAGTTCAGGCTTCCTTCTCCCCTCAAGTTCCTGTGTCTGCTTCTACATCTACTGGTCCCCCTAAGCATAGAGACCCAGAGCCTCAAGTGGCCCCTGCTCTTCAGAGACCTCCCCAGATCTTCCCACTGAGGAGGTACCCAGGAAAAGACTGTGCAAGAGGAGGCACTAAGACTCCCCACAGGAGTCTTTGACATCTGACACGGACTTGGATGAGTCAGAAGGGTCACCTCGATCCCCCTCTGAGGATATGTCCTTTGTGGGGATATTGGAGATCCTTAGAGGGGCGATTGGCAGTCCAAAACACCTACTGAGGACAAGTCAGTGCTCTTGAAGGCTTTTGGGTTTCAACCTTCCACTTCTTGGGTGCGTCCGCCTTACGATTAGCTCATGGAGCTGATCTCTTGTAAGGCGTGGGAGTCCCCAGAGGCCATGGAACCTGTCCCTCAGAAGCCGAGTAAGTTCATCTCTGCCGCGGTGGACAAAGCCTTTTTGACCAAAGGAGTGCCTGTTGATGCCATGGTGGTAGCTGCAGCCACCAAAAAGGAAGTGTCTGAAACATCCACATCTATCCATCCTCCTAACAGATTATAGGATCATGGATAGATATGGGAAATACATGTTTAGTTCAGAGACGTTTTCTCTGCGATCACTGAACTATTTAACCCACTTTACGAGACTGCAAAGAGATCTGAAAGAGCTAGGAGAAACTCTCCAGGGTACGGTAGCTATAGGGATTGCCGACAAAGTCAACACACAGCTCGCTACCCTAAACTCTGTTGTAAACTCGTCCATGCATTTCATATCTTATGCAGCTGATGGTTCGAGTAGAGCCGCTAGTTCAAGCATTGCTCTGCGGAGACCAGCCTGGATGCATCTCTGTTCCTTTGCAGAACCCTTCAAGTCTTCCTTTATCAACACCCCATTTGATGGCTCATCACTGTTTGAGCCTAAAGTAAAGGAAACTTTAACCAGGTGTGAGCAGGAAGGCAAGACCCTATCTGCTGTTGGAGTCCGTTTTTCTACCCCTACTCTGCCCTACCCCAAGGGCCCTAGGGGAGGGAAAATGTGGTTCCGAAAAGCACAGGGAGCCTTTCAGGGCACATATGGAGAAACCCCCTCTAGAGGCAGAGGAGGGGGTTATAATGGAAGACGCCGCCCACGTGGCAGGGGGGGGTTCCGCAGCAACCGGATGAGAGGCCAGTTTTCTGGTCAGCCCTACCAGCACTTCTGAAAGGGGGCCCGGCTGTTCGGCTCTGGAGGCAGTCTGGGGACGCTTGTCTTTCTACCCAGAAGCCTGGCTATACATAACATCTGATACATGGGTACAAAGCATCATTTCCGGAGGATATTTCATTCCGTTCTCTTCCCCACCTACTCCTGTAAGCAAAATCCCAGATGTGTTCCACCCAATCTCAGGGAACAAGCAATCGTAGCGGTCCAAAAATTGCTAGAAAAAGGCTCATCCAACCAGTCCCAGCAGACGAAGTTGGAGTCGGAACTTACTCTATTCTTTTTGGTACCAAAGAAAACGGAACTGGGGACCTATCTTGGACCTCAGCAGACTCAACCAATTTGTAAAGAAAGAAGTTCCGAATGGCACTTTTCAGTCCATTCTTCCCTTCCTAGGGAAAGGTGATTGGATGGGCTCCATAGATCTCAAGGACGCGTACTATCACATAAAGATGAACAGACACTCCAGGGGTCACCTGCGTTTCCGGCTGGGAGCCAATCATTACCAGTTTTGAGCCCTGCCCTTTGGTCTCACTACAGCCCCCAGGGTGTTCACCAAATGCAGGACAGTGGTCACTGCTCACCTGAGGCATCTAGGCTTCCAGGTGTTTCCATACCTAGACAATTGGCTCTTCACTGCTACCACCAGGCATCAATTGACTCAGGCAACACAATATACTTTGACACTCTGCCATCAATTAGGCATTAGTCAACTTTGAAAAGTCTGCCTTATTGCCATCGCAGCATACCGTTTTTATAGGAACAGAGTTAGATACCTCAACCACCACTCTACGTCTTCCAATCGAGTCACTTCAACACGTCATCTCACTGGTGTTAAAAGAACAAAGCTACAGCAGCAGAGGTCTTGAAGGTACTAGAGCTGATGGCAGCAATCCTGGCTGTACCACTCTCAAGGATGCATATGCAAATCCTTCAATGGCTCTCCTTTGCTCAGTGGTCCTACCAAAAGCTACCAATGCACTACATGATTCTCATCACAGATTCTTGCAAGAGAGACCTTCAGTGGTGGTTGACATCTCCATGTTACAATCTGAAGACCTTTTGTTCTCTTCCCCCCCCCCCCCGTAGCCACGGACGCTTCCCTGATAGGGTGGGGGGGCATTTTCAGGGAAAGACTGCCCAAGGCACATGGACGGATCAAGAGTCACATCTGCATATCAGTGTTCTGGAGTTGAGTGGTACTTCTGGGGTTGCAGTACTTTCAGGACTCTCTACCTCTAGGGACAATTGCAATTCAGATGGACAGCATGTCAGTTGTCTGGTACTTGAACAAACAAGGCAGAACCAAGTCTTGCCCCCTTTGTCGAGAAGCACTATGGGTATGGCAATGGGCTGTCGTCCCACCATTTTCTGATAGCAACGCACATCCCGGGGAAATCCAATGTGATAGCGGACAAGCTAAGCAGGGCAATACTGTTGCCTCATGAGTGGTCCCTCAACCAGCGAGTTGCGGATATGATTTTCCACAAATGGGGCCAGCATTGCTGCAACCTCTTTGCCAGCCACACCAATACCAAATACAGAAGCTGCTTTGCCCTAATACCACCCCTGGGACATTCCCTGAGAGACGCACTCATACATGATTGGCCTCCGGGTCTCCTATATGCATTCCCACTTATTCTATTGATACCCAAGGTTTTACAGAAAGCAAAGTCGCTGGGAAGGACTATCCTCATAGCTCCCTACTGGCCTTGACAGACTTGGTTCCCTTTCCTTCACCATCATCTACTGGAGGATCCATGGATCCTGGACCCAGTTCCGGACCTTCTGACACACCCGTCAGGGGACCTCCATCCTTCACTGCAGTCCCTAAAACTGACTGCTTGGCTAATCCACTTCCCCTAATTGCCAGGCCTCATTCGCTCTCAGATACAAGACAAATCTTTTTGTCTTCTCGCAAGCCAACCACCAGAAAATTGTACCGCAGTAAGTGGAACAGGTTCTCAATTTGCGCCAATATACAGAAAATCGACCCTTTCCGGGCTCCTATCTTCCATTTTAGAATTTTTGAGAGAGATTTTTAAAGGAGCAGCAGCTGCCACAGAGTTCAGTTAGCTGCCATATCAAATTTCCACTTTGGATTCGATGGGTTGAATGTTATGAGCCATAAGTTATCTAAGGCTTTTCTTAAAGGTGCCTTTCATATGAGACCTGTCAAAATTCCTTATTCTCCCTGGAATTTGAATTTTATGCTGTCTCAAATTATTCTCCCCCTTTCGAACCAGCATCTTGTGATCTCAAATTTTTGTCTTGGAAGACTATATTTCTGGTAGCCATTACTTCTGCCCGCAAAGTGTCAGAACTTCAAGCATTATCTGTTAGGCCTCCTTACATAATTTTCCATGCTAATAGAGTATCTCTGAAAACCCCTCCTTTTTGCCTAAAGTCTGTTCTGAATCCAATATCAATCCGGTCATTGAGCTGCCAGTCTTTTTTCCCAACCACTCTAACAAATTGGAATACATGCTGCACAAACTTTACGTACACAGACAGCTCAGATTTTATCTCAACAGAACTAAGAATATTAGAAAAGCAGATCAACTTTTTGTATCCTTTTCGGAAGCCAGAAAAGGTAATCCAGTCGCTAAAACAACTTTATCTAAATGGTTATCAGATTGTATATCCTTTTGTTTATGCGAATGCAAGCATGCCATTGACACACAAACCTAAGACTCATTCTACCAGAGCAGTTTCTACATCTTCTGCCTGTCAAGCTAAATTGCCCCTTGACAATATTTGTGCTGCACCCACTTTGTCTAAGCCTCATACCTTTATCACACATTACAAAGTACATAAGGCTTCCAGGGACAGGTCTTCCTTTGGTTCCACGGTACTGAAAAAATGCATGTTCAAGAGCCACCCAAGATTGAGGGTGCAAGGGACGCTACCCATCAGTGAGAATAAACTGAGATTTAACTGTGAGATTTAACAACTTCAGATAAAGAAGTTATGTACTTACCATAACGTTCCATGTGAGTTATTTATCTCTCCTTTATTCTCACGTCCCTCCCTCCTTCCCCCTCCTGGCTGACAGTGGACTTGGAGGCTAGTACCATCCTGGTTATTCAATACTACTTCCCCTTTGGGAAGTGCTTCCTTGTAGAAATAAATAAAAGGGTATATATACTCGCAGCAAACAAGATCTGAGGTAATTCCAGCAGTGCATTGTGGGATAAGGGGCTTGGTCTCGAGCTACTGGCAAACCTTGAGCTTTGCTGTCAGCTATGTTGGAGCCAAGGATTGGCTCCGAACCCATCAGTGAGAATAAAGGCGAGAGAAAAGGCTCACATGGTGTGTTATGGTAAGTACATAACTTTTTTTTTTTCGAGTTTCAGAACCGAAGTCTTCAACTAAAAGTTAATTACCCCATTGGGGACCCTTTTTCTTACTCTTAACCGATGGTCAGTAAAAGTAAATTGTATTACTTGTGGAAAGCAGATACCTCAAAGATTTTCATTCATACTGCATTCCTTGCTTAGGCCTAGACCACAACGTCCCTTGCTGTCGGTTTTGTGCCTTATTCAATCCTCAAACTATTTGTATGTTCATTTTCGCATCAAACTGTTTTGGTACTCTGTTCAATTATCCAGAAATGGCTTCAGTAAGCCATCCAACTACCGGCATTCTAATAAAACGTAAAGATAGACAGACACTGACTGCATAGGTCTAAAGCTGCCAACAAAGCTTCCGTTAAGCTAGTCGCCAGTTCACCAGTTCTCAGTGATGTGCTTTTGCAGCCCCTGATACCCGCTACTTCAGATTCGCATGCCTGTACTGAGACCCATTCGGAGTCTGGTATGCCGCAAGATGCTTCTTCGACTATGTCTCTACCTTGGATGGGTCTGGAGCCACTCTGCAGGCACTGGCATCTGAGGGTGTATTCAGGCCTCCTGACTTGCATATCAAACCGATGTCATCTTCTTCGTCAAGGCCTAAAACTCTTTCCATGCCTAGAAAACCGATGCCCAGACCACATGGTCAGGCCCATATGCCTAAAAAACAAATGATAATGGCTGAAGACCTTCCTACTCTAATCAGGGGAAGCCAGCCTTCTCCCTCTGAGACTTAGAACTGATTTTCCTTCTGATCAGGTTTCTGAAGTTTTCTTCTGATGACCAGGCTATGCCTTTATCTACCTATGAGGATTCTGATGCAGAGGACTCAATTCCCTTTGCTTCCCCTCCAGAAGATTTCTCTTTTGGTGAAACTTTGCACACACTTAGGGAGCATTTCTGCTGGGAAAGCAAGGATTACGCTGACTCTAAAAAGAGACTGAGGGAATTCTTACTCCTACCTCAACACAGGCCTTTAGCTATCCCTCCTGTACTGGACATTTTAGATTCCTCCTTGGAATCTAGCCTAGCCCTAGACACTTTACCTGTGGCTCCCAGGAAATCTGACTGGTATTAGAGTGCCTGACACTCTCAGATTTCTCTTTAAGAATCTTACTGTGGATCCTGAGACCATTTCACAGGGACCCAAAGGCATTAAGGCTACTACTGCCAAAAACCCTACCCCCTCTGATAGAGATTCCAGGGCCCTGGACAGATGGGGGTAAGAAGGTATACACTTCTGCTACTTTGGCCATTAGGGCCTTAAACTGCCAGTTTCATGTTAAAGTATTGGTAGCATATTATTGGATTGCTTAAACAGAAAATGATGATTCCTGACACTGCTGAAAATAAAGAATTACAGGATTTAATGCATTCTGCTGAGCAAGTTGGTAAACGTACTTTGCAATGTGGTTTTGACTCCTTAGAGGCATCTTGCAGGGTTGCTGTCACTGGGTCTGTACTTAGAAGGCATGCTTGGCTTAAGGAGCAAACTTTGCCAGATCATGTTAAAGCTAAATTACTGGATGTTCCTTTAAACCAAGATCACTTGTTTGGCAACAAAGCAGTAGTAGTACTTAAAAAAATGGAGGAAAAAGCTAAATCTATACAAACTGTTAAAGATTTCCTGCAAGTACAGCCTCCCAGATTTAGTAGGCATTGGCCTTCTAATAATTGGCCCTTTCCTGTGTCTTCCAGGCCTTCAGTCCAAACCCAGGACCAGCAGACCACCCAGGCTACAGTCTCAAGGTACTCACAGGCCTAAGCAGTGGTGGGGCTCCCACTAAGGCACCCCCCTATGGTAAACTGTCACAATGACAACCTTAAACCTTCCAAGCCGTGCTCAAATGACTGCTGCTTTAGGGGGAAGATCGCCCTGCATGCAAAAAACTGGGAACTCATTACCCAAGACAAATAGGTTTTAAATATAGTTTCCCAAGGATACAGATTCCACTTCCACACCTTACCAACCCCAAACGGTTGGCCAGACCTACCCCCAAATCAGTGGGCAGAGGCTCCACAGCAGGTTCTCTCTCTTCTAAGTATCAGGGCTATTCAACCTGTCGCAGAAGAGCAATTGGGAACAAGGTTTTTACTCAAAACTTTTCCTGGTACCCAGATAAGACAGCTCCTGGCATCCTATCCTGGATGTGTCTATCCTAAACACCTTTTTGGTAATCTCAAAATGCTAACTCTTCATCAGCTGCTTCCCATGTTAGGCAAAAATGCCTAGTTGGCAACATTGGATTTAAAGGAAGCTTACCTGCACATCCCAATAAGGGAATCTTGCAGAAAATACCTACAATTCAGAGCAGGCTACATGCACTATCAGTTCTCGGCACTGCCTTTTGGCTTATCTACTGCACCCAGGGTATTCATAAAGTGCCTAGTTCCAGTCATTGCATTCTGCAGGCAAAGAAATATTCAAATATACCCATACCTGGACGATTGTCTAATTCAGGCAGAAAGCCAGGACATACTATTAAATCAGCTGGCATTTGTAAAGAAACTGCTAACCTCACTGGGGTACACCATAAATGAAAAATCACACCTAGTACCCTGCTAACAAATTGTATTCCTGGGAGCAAGCTTGAATACAACTTCCCAGATGGCCTACCTCATGCCAGAGAAACAAGTTTGACAGCCTACTTCAAACTACTGGCCACAAAGACACAGCTATCTGCAAGGAAAATACTTCAAGCCCTGGGGTTCATGGCCTCTTGCATTCTACTAATTCTATATGCAAGACTGCATATGAGGAAACTACAATGGTATCTAAAAAGCCTATGGTGTCAACATTCTCAGGACCTGGAATCGATTCCCATCATTCCTTGTATAAAGACAGAGTTCCTTTGGTGGGCAGAGGCCTGCTACTACAACAAGGGACTGCCATTCACTCTACCCACTGCCGCCCAAACCCTAACAGATGCATCAGATTATGCATGGGGGGCTCACTTGGCATGGCAGTGCATTCAGGGCAAATGGAACCAGAGTCTAATGTACCTGCATATCAATCAAAAAAAAAAAAAAAAAAATGGTTACTGTACAGAATTCTCTGAAGCCTTCAAGGACCACGTTCTTCCAGGACAATTATTGGTAAAGACTGGCAGCACCGCTGTTATGTGGTACATAAGCAGGGGGGAACCCACTCATACCCTCCCTGCAGACTAGCCATGGCTCTGTGGAACACAGCCTTGAGCTACTAAGTTCACCTACAAGCTCAATTCCTGCCAGCAAGTTAAATACACTGGCAGATGACCTAAGCAGAAATCTCTTGGACGCACACGAGTGGAAACAAACCAAAGATAATCAACATTTTGAGAAACAAATGGAGCCCAGAGAGAGACCTGATGTTTTTTGTGTTTCTCTCTTGCAGTCATTACATTTATTGTTATCTGCTTGCAGTAGACCTCAGTCGGCCTTAACAGTGTCTTGGGTCCTGCGTCGGATGCTGTCTTATGACGTCAGGGGTATAAAACATGCAGCCAATGTCATTACATCAGTCTTTCTGGCTGTGCGGTGCCTGAAGTAGAAGCAGTTAGCAAGTGCTGGTCAGCTGACTCCTGAAATTTTCATTTGAGTTTCAGAAACAAAGTCTTCAACTAAAGCTAAGTTCCCTGTTGGGGAAACTTGTTTTCTTGCTCCCTACCGATGTCAGTAAAAGTTAATAATTGCATTACTTGTGGAAAGCAAATACTTCACAAAATATATTTATTTATACTGTATTCCTTGCCTGGGCCCTGACCACGACATACCTTGCTGTCGGTTTTCTGCCTTGTTTAATCAGCGCACTATCCGTCAGTATATTTTCGCCTCTAAGTATTTTGTTTCTCTGTTTAATTATCCAGAAATGTCGTCTGTTAGCCATACAACTACTGGGATTCCAAAAAAACGCAAAGATAAAGACAGTCTACCTAGGTCCAAAGCTGCCGACAATGCTTCTAAGCTAGTCGCCAGTTCGCCGTTACTCAGTGAGGTGCTTGCTCAGCCCCTGATACCCACTACTTCTGATTCGCAGGCCTCTACTGAGACCCATTCAGAGTCAGGTATGCTGCGAGATGCTTCAGCTGTGGAACATGATTATGTCTTTATCTTGGATGGGTCTGGAGCCGCTGTGCAAGCACCAGCTTCTGAGGGTGTATTCAGGCCTACGGACTTGCATATTAAACTGACGCCTCCTTCATTTAGGCCTAAATCTTGAACCATGCCTAAGAAATTGATGCCAGAGCCGCATGCTCAGGCCTCTGTCTAAAAAACAAGAATGGCTGAAGATCTTATAACTTTAATCAGGGGAAGCCAACCTCCCCCTTCTAAGAGACCTAGGACTGAAGTTGTTTATGAATCTTCAGACCAGGATTCTGATTTTTTTGCCCTTATCTACTTATGGATTCTGATGCAGAGGACTCTCTTCCCTCTGCTTTCCCTCCAGAGTTTTTTCTTTTGGTGAAACCTTGCATACTCTAAGGGAGCAATTCCACTGGGAAAGCCAGGACTTTTCTGATTAAAAAGAGGCATAGGGATTTCTTACTCCTGCCTCAGCATAGGCTTTTAGCTATACTTCCTGTACTAGATATTGTTGTTGTCTTTTCGGAATCTAGTTTGGCCCTGATTCTTTGCCTCCTGCTCCCAGAAAACCTGACCGATATTACAGGGTTTCTGATTTACACAAGTTTCATTTTAAAAATCCTGTTGCAGATCCAGAGACTATTTCACAGGGACCGAAGAGCATTAAGGCTTCTACTGCTAAAAATCCTATCCCTTCTGATAGACTCCAGGGCACTGGATAGATAGGGTAAGAAGGTTTACACTTCTGCAAGCTTGACCATTAGTGCTTTAAACTGCCAGTTTCATATGTTAAAGTGTGAACAACATGTTATTGGGTTCCTTAAACAGAAAATGTTGATTCCTGACTCTGCTGAAAGAATTACAGGATGTAATGCATTCTGCTGAACAGGTTGGTAAACATACTTTGCAATGTGGATTTGATTCATTAGAGGCCTCTTGCAGGGCTGCTGTTACTGGGTCTGTGCTCAGAAGGCATGCTTATCTTAAGGAGCAATCTTTGCCTGATCATGTTAGAGCTAAACTTTTGGATGCTCCCTTAAATGAGGACCACCGGTTTGGCAATAAAGCTGAGGGGAAGTTCTTAAGATTGAAGATAAAGCTAAATCTATGCAAAATGATAAAAATTTCTTGCAAGTTCAGCCTCCTAACTTTAGTAGGCATTGGCCCTCTAAGAATTGGTCCTTTCCAGCCCCTTCCAGGTCCTCAAGCCAAGACCAGTCACAGCAGAAACCCCAGATTTCAGTCCCAGGGGACACACAAGACTAAGCAGTGGGGGATTTCCACCCCCATATCTGAGTAGTAAGACTCCCCCCTATGGAAAACTGTCTCAATTACTTGCTTTTAAAACTTCCAAGCACTTCCCAACTGAATGCTCCTTTAGGCAGAAAGATTGGTCTTCAGGCCAAAAACTGTGAACTCATTACCCAGGACAAATGGGTTTTAAATAGTGTCCCAAGGATACAGATTTCACTTCCACGTGTTACCAACACCAAGCGGGTGGCCAGAGGTCCAAAATCAAGTACTCTCTCAAGCATGGGGACTATTCAGTTGGTACCAGAAGAGGAAAAGGAACAAGATTTCTATTAGAGACTTTCCCTGGTACCCAGAAAAGGCAATACATGGCATCCTATCCTGGACCTTTCTACTCTAAACACCTTTCTGGTGATTCCAAAATTCAAAATGCTGATGCTTCACCAGCTGCTTCCTATGCTAAGCAAAGATGCATGGTTGGCAACACTAGACTTAAAAGAAGCATACCTACACATTCCCTATCAGGGAGTCTTGCAAGAGGATACCTACACTTCAAAGCAGGGTACATGCACTCAGTTCTCTGCACTGCCCTTTGGCTTATCTACTGCACCCTGGGTATTCACAAAGTGCCTAGCTCCATTCATTGCATTTTGCAATTAACGAAATATTCAAATATACACATACCTGGATCGTCTAATTCAGGCAGAAAGCCAGGACATACTTTTGAATCATCTGGCCTTTGTTCAAAGGGTGCTGACTTGCCCGGGGTACACCATAAATGAAATCACACCTGGTACCCTGTCAAATTATATTCCTAGTAGCAAGCTTGAATGCAACTTCCCAGATGGCTTTCCTCACGCCAGAGAAACAGATTCATTTGGCAACCTATTCCAAACAAGTGGCCACAAAAACCCAGTTATCTGCAAGGCAAATACTGCAAGCCTTGGGGTTCATGGCCTCCTGTATATAAGGAAACTACAATGGTATCCCAAAATCCTATGGTGTCAACATTCACAGGATCTAGAAGCACTGATTCCTATCATACCTTGCCTATGCCTGGGGTTCCTTTGGTGGGCAGAGGCCTGCCACCAAAACCTGACTACCATTTACACTACCCCCTGCCGCCCAAACCTTAACAGACGCATCAGACTATGCATGGGGGGGGGGGGCTCACCTGGCATGGAAGTGCATTCAGGTCCAGTGGAACCCAAGTCAAATGCACCTGCACATAAATCAAAAGGAAATGTTAGCTGTACAGAATGCTCCGACAGCCTTCAAGGACCACGTTCTTCCAGGACAACTAATGGTAAAAACAGACAACACCACTGTCATGTGGTACAAACAAGCAGGGGGGTACACATTCTTGGCCCCTCTGCAGACTAGCCATGGCATTGTGGAACACAGCCTTGAGCTACCAAGTGAACCTACAAGCTCAATTCCTGCCAGGAAAACTAAATACACTGGCAGACTGACTAAGCAGAAACCTCATGGACCCACATGAGTGGAAACTGGAACCAAGAATTTTCAACATGTTGACAAATGGGGGAGCCCAGCTATAGACCTGATATTCTTCACGTTTCACTGTTGCAGTCATTACATTTGGGTAATCTGGCAGGTTGCCCTCAGTCGGCCTGAATAACAGTCTTGGGTCCTGCGTTGGTTGCTGTCTCCCCTTCCATGTCAGGTAGTCAGGGGTATAAAACATGCAGCCGACGCAATTTTATCCAGTCTTTCTTGCCGCACGGTGCCTGAAGCAGAAGCAGTTCACAAGTGCTGGTTGGCCGACTCCTGACTTTCGCATTCGAGTTTCAGAACCGAAGTCTTCAAACTAAAGCTAAGTACCCTGTTGGGGAAACTTTCTTGCTCCTTACCAATGTCTGTAAAAGTTAATAATTGCATTACTTGTGGGAAGCAAATACCTCATAAGGATTTTCATTTTTACTGTATTCCTTGCCTAGGCCCAGATCATAATGTGCCTTGCTGTTGGGATTTAACCAATGCACTATTGTGTCTGTATAGTTTTGCTTCTAAATATTTTGGATCAAGATTTAATTATCCTGAAATGTCATCGGTTAGCAATCCGACTACTGGAGTTCACAAAAAACGCAAAGAAAGACGGTTAAGGTCCAAAACCGACTGTTTCTACTAAGCCAGTCACCAGTACTCAGTGAGGTGCTTTCGCAGCCCCCAATACCTGCTACTTTTGAGTTGCAGGCCTCTACCGAGACCCATTTGGAGTCTGGTATGCCGCGAGATTCTGAGTATTGAACCCACAGATGTCTCTCCCTTGGATGGGTCTGGAGCCGCTGAGCAGGCACCGGCTTCTGAGGGTGTTTTCAGGCCTCAATGTTTTTATATAAAACAGACACCAGCCTCAAAAACAAGGTCAAAAGCATCTATGTCTAAAAAACCAACGCATGAACCATGTGCTCAGGCCCCTATGCCTAAAAAACAGATTATCAAAGTGGCTCAGGACTTAATTACCTTGATCAGGGGTTCCCAACCCCAACCCCCCCCTGCTGAGGCCTAGGCAAGGCACTGATTACGAATCTTCAGATCAGGTTTCCATTTCATCTGATTCCTCTTGTGATCAGGAATTTTCCATTCCACCCTGAGGATTCTGATGCAGAGGAATCCATCCCATCTGCATCTCCTCCTGAGGATTACTCTTTTGGAGAAAATTTGCATACTTTAAGGGAACATTTTCACTGGGAGAGTCAGGACTTCTCTGAATCAAAAAGGAGGCGTAAGAATTTCCTTCCTCAGCATATGCCTTTAGCTATACCTCCTGTATTAGACATTGTTGATGTGTTTTTGGAATCAAGCATGGCTCCTGATTCCCTACCTCTGGCTCCTAGTAAGCATTACAGATATTACAGGGTTCCTGACTCCCACAAATTTCTATTCAAAAATCCTGCTGCTGACCTTGAGACTATTTCACAGGGTCCCAAGGGTGTTAAGGCCTCTACAGCCAAAAATCCTACCCCCTCTGATAGAGATTCCAGGGTGCTGGGTAGATGGGGGAAAGAAGGTTTATACGTCTGCTACCTTGGCAATCAGAGCCTTAAACTGCCAGTTTCATATGCTAAAATATCAACAGCATGTTATGGGCCTATTGAAGCAGAAAATTATGTTGATTTCTGATTGTGTGGAAAATAGTTACAGGAATTATTGCATTCAGCAGAACAGGGTGGAAAGCATACTTGGCAATGTGGTTTTGATTCCTTGGGGGCCTCTTGCAGGGCCACAGTTACTGGATCTGTGATTAGAAGGCATGCCTGGCTCAAGGAGCAAAATCTGCTTGATCATGTTAAAGCTAAATTGTTGGATGCCCCCTTGCAGCATGACACTCTGGTAATAAGGTAGAAGTGGTTTTAAGAAAATGGAAGACAAAGCTAAATCTATGCAAACTGTAAAAGATTTCTTGCAAGTGCAGCCACCCAGGTTCAGTAGGCACTGGCCTACTAAAAATTGGTCCTTTGTCCAACAGAGCCACTAGAGGCAAATCCAGATACTCAAAAGGCTCCAGATACCAATCACAGGGTTTTCACAGGTCAAAGCAATAGGGTGCCTCCACCTCCAAATCTGGAGGAAACAAAGGGCAACCCTACAGTAAGCAGTCTCAATGACTTTCGTCTACCATCACCAAGCACTTATCTTTTGGCAGCCCCCTTGGGGGGAAAACTAGCACTTCATGCTCAAAATCGGCAGTTAATTACCCAGGACAAGTGGGTATTGAACATAGTATCCCAGGGGTACAGATTTCATTTCCATACTTGTCAGTTCAAAACTGATGGCCAGATCTGCCACAATCAGTGGGCAGGGGCTCAAACAAGTTGTCCCTCATGGATATCCAAGGGCTATTCAATGGTGCTGTGGTAGCGTTGTCGCCTCATAGCAAGATGTTGTCCCGTTCGATTCTCAGCTAGAGCATCTGTGTGGAGGCATGCGTGAATGGTCGTGCCTTCGTTGAAGGTTGTGCACCAGGGCTGGTAACTCTGCACGTAAAAATCCACTACTAAACATTAGCAGACCAGAGTTCCGCTGTGGTGACCCCTAACCTGGATAAGCCAAAAGACAACAACCAGAAAAAGAAAAAGGGCAAGGTTTTTATTCAAGACTTTTCCTGGTACTCAGAAAAGACAATTCTTGGCGTCCAATACCGGATTTATCGATTTTGAACACATTCCAAAATTCAAAATGCTGACTTTACAACAGCTACTTCCTATGCTGGGCAGAAAAGCTTGGTTAGTGACTCTAGACTTAAAAGAGGCATACCTGCATATCCCAATAAGGGAATCATGCAGAAGATACCTCCGCTTCAAGGCAGGTTTTTTCCTTACCAATTCTCTGCACTGCCCTTTGGCTTATCTACTGTGCCCAGGGTCTTTACAATGTGCCTGGCACCAGTAATTGCATTCTGCAGACAGAGGCATACAAATTTATTCTTATCTGGACGACTGTCTCATTCAAGCAGAGGACAAGGACACTCTTCAACATCTGGCATTTGTAAAAAGGCTTCTAACATGCCTAGGGTACCCGAAAAGAAATCCCAACTGGTACCCTCTCAAATTACATTCCTGGGTGCAAGCTTGAATACAACTGCCCAGATGGCTTGCCTTATGCCAGACAAAGGCAACTGACAATATACTTCAAACAAATGGTAACAAAAACCCAGTTATCTGCAAGACAAATTCTGCAGGCTTTGGGGTTCATGGCATCCTGCATTCTACTAATTCCATATGCAAGACTGCATATGAGGAAACTTCAGTGGTCCCTAAAAAGGTTATGGAGCCAACATTGTCACAGTCTGGAAACAGATTCCTCTCATTCCCTGCCTACAACAGGAGTTTCTTTGGTGGGTGGAGACGTGACCAAAACAAGGGACCATCATTCACTCTACCCTCTGCCACCCAAACCCTAACTACAGAAGCATCAGACTATGCTTGGGGAGGCCCACCTGGCGGGGAGATGCATTCAGGGCAAATGGAGCCCAAAGCAAATGCATCTGCATATCAACCAGAAAGAGATGCTAGCTGTTCAGAATGCTCTGATAGCCTTCAAGGACTTGCTTCATCCAGGACAACTACTGAGACTGACAACACCACGGTTATGTGGTACATAAGCAAGCAGGGGGATGCACATTCCTACCCCCTTTGCAGACTAGCCATGGCATTGTGGAGCACAGCTTTGACTTACCAAATACATCTTCAAGTTCAATTCCTGCCAGGAAAACAAAATACTCTGGCAGACATAAACAGAAATCTTATGGACCCACACGAATGGAAACTGGATCCACAAATCTTCAGCATGTTAACACTGAAATGGGGGAGCCCAGACATCTATTTGCGCCTCCCCAAAATTACCAGCTGGACAAATTCTGCACAAGAATTCACCACAAAAAAAGCATGGAAAGTAGATGCCCTATCCTTCAGTTGGAAAAAACCTATCAGTCTATGCCTTTCCCCCTCTGCCTTTTCTCTCCAAAGTCTTACTAAAAGTCAGAAAGGAAAAAACAAAAATGATCCTAGTTGCTCCGGACTGGCCTCTGCAACACTGGTACCCACTTCTAAGGAATATGTCTCAACTTCCCCCCTGGTATTTGCCTCAAATACCTCATCTACTGTCTCAGCAGAACAGTCAAATTCTGCACACTCCGCTCCATACTCTGAACCTTGCAGCATGACTGATTATTTAATTATTCAAACACCACCTCTCAGTAAATCTGTGATGGATGTCATTTTGGAAGCTAGAAGGCCTAGTACTAGGAAATCTTATGCTGATAAATGGAAGAGATTCTGTGCTTGGAACCAAGCACAAGGAACAGACACGGCAAAGCCCAGTATTCCTCAGATTTTACAATATTTGACTGAGATGCTTGACAAGGGCCTATCTTTTTCTTCAATAAAAATTCATGCCTCTGCCATCTCTGCTCATTACAGCACAGCGCCTCCCCTCTTTTCTCATACTCTGCTTAAACAGCATCTTAGAGGGGCCAAAAATTTAAGGCCTCCCAGAAAATCACCAACTCCTGCATGGGACCTCAAGTTTGTGCTGGAAAAACTCACCCTGTCTCCTTTTGAACCCGCAGCTACTGCGGATATAAAATTTCTATCTTGGAAAACAGCTTTTCTCTTGGCAGTCACTTCAGCAAGAAGGGTTTCAGAACTACAGGCTCTCATGGCCATGGAGCCTTTTATTACATTTTACCTGGACAGGGTGTCCCTCAGGACCAATCTTTCTTTTATGCCTAAGGTGGTATCCAGTGTGGCTCTTAACCAGACAATTCATCTGCCAACTTTTTACCCAAATCTGCAGAACAAGGGGGAGCGGATTCTGCATTCATTGGATGTACACAGACAACTAAGATTTTACTTGAATAGGACCAAATCTCTCAAAGTCTGAGCAACTACTGGTAGCATTTGCTGCAGGGTCAGAGGGGAAGGCTATATCAACTGCATTTGTTTCTGCTACCTGCACCATGGTAAACCTGTGCGCAAGGGGATCAGATCTCTCTCCACCAGGGCTGCCTCTACCTCAGCAGCTTTTCTCTGAGGGGTTCCAACCAAAGACATTCTAGAGGCTGCTACTTGGAGCTCTGTTCATACCTTCACAAAGCATTATCATTTGCCTCTCTTCTCCAAATCCAGGGCAGGCTTTGCCACTGTAGTTCTGCAGGGCCTTATAGCTGCTGCTAATGCTGTTTAGCTCCATCCATAGCTTTGGGATTCTACCCAAATGTAATGACTGCAACAGTGAAACACGAAGAGCATAGTACAGTTGTGTACACTTACCATAAATGTAGATGTTAGTGTATTCACTGTTGCAGTCCCGGGTTAACCAGCCGCCATCCCCCTTTTCTATACCTTTTCTTTCCTTCACTATATACTAAAGCCGTTGTAGTGTATTTGCTATTAGATGAAGGTAAAGTTATGTTGCTAAAAGGGCATTTACATATATTTCTGGTTTTCCTCCCCATTTGGGGGGGCACCTGACATCTAGGGCAAGAAAAATGAAATAAAATGGTGTCTGCTGCATGTTTTATACCCCTGATGTCATGGAAGAGGAGACAGCAACCGATGCAGGACCCAAGACTTTGTTATTCAGGCTGACTGAGGGCAACCTGCCAGCGGATTACCCAAATGTAATGACTGCAACAGTGAATACACTCTAACATCTACATTTATTTTAAGTGTACACAACTGTACTTTTCCTCCCCCCAGAAACCTCAGTTGGACGAATTTTGCACAAGGATTCCCCACAAGCTAGCTTGGAAAGTGGATGCTCTATCCTTCACTCTAACATCTACATTTATTTTAAGTGTACACAACTGTACTTTTCCTCCCCCCAGAAACCTCAGTTGGACGAATTTTGCACAAGGATTCCCCACAAGCTAGCTTGGAAAGTGGATGCTCTATCCTTCAGCTGGAAAAACCTATCAGTTTACACCTTTCTTCCGCTGCCTCTGCTCTCCAAGGTACTACTAAAGATCAAACCGGACAAGCCAGGGAAGATTTTAATTGCACCAGACTTGCCACGCCAACACTGATACCCTTTCTTGTGCAGTGTCCCGCTTGGCCCCATGGCACCTGTCTCAGATTCCTTCCCTGTTGTCTCAGCAGGAGAACCAGATTCTGTACCCTCAACTGCAAGCCCTGAACCTAGCAGCCTAGCTACTTAATCTCTCCTTTACTATCCCTCAGTAAATCCATGATGGATATCATTTTAGAGGCAAGGAGACCTAGTACTAGAAAATCTTATGCTGCAAAATGGAAAAGATTTTCTGCCTGGAATCCATCTCTAGGGATGAGTGCAGCAGTGCCCAATTTACCTCAGATTCTACAATACTTGACTGAGATGCTTCATAAGGGCTTGTCCTTTTCCTCCAAAATTTATCCCTCAGTCATTTCAGCTCATTATAGCACAGAGCCTCCCCTCTTCTCTCACCCACTGCTCAAGCAGATCCTCAGAGGGGCCAAAAATTTAAGGCCACCCAGGAGAGCTCCAACTCCAGCCTGGGACCTCAACTTTGTCTTGGAGAAAGTCACTCTCCCTCCTTTTGAGCCAGCTACTACTGCAGATTTAAAATTTCTTTCCTGGAAAACATCTTTCCTTTTAGCAATCACTTCTGCAAGAAGGTTATCTGAATTACAGGCCCTTATGGCAGTGGAGCCTTTCATCATCTTTCTTGCGGACAGGGTGTCCCTCAGAATCAATCCGTCCATGCCCAAGGTGGTATCCAGTGTGGCTCTTAATCAGTCCATTCATTTGCCTACCTTTCCTAACCCACAGAACAAAGGGGAATGGATATTGCACTCCTTAGATGTGCACGGACAACTTAGATTCTACTTGGACAGGACTAGACCTCAAAGGAAATCTGATCAGCTGCTGGCTGCATTTGCTGCAGGGACAGAGGGGAAAGCTATTTCAAAGCGGATAGGCAACTGCATTCATTTCTGCTATTGGCACCATGGAAAGCCTATCCCACAGGGCATCAGACCCTATTCAACCAGGGCTGCATCTACCTCTACCTCTACATCCTTTCTCAGGGGCGTTCCTACCAGGGACATCTTAGAAGCTGCTACCTGGAATTCTGTACATACTTTCACCAAGCATTATTGCCAATTTTCTCTAAATCCAGAGCTGGCTTTGCCACTGCAGTCTTGCAGGGCCTTATAGCTGGTCCTAATTCTATATAAATTCCTCCTCCCAACCTTATATTTGGGAATCTACCTAGATGTAATGACTGCAACAGTGAAACATGAAAAATGTAGTATAGTTGTGTACACTTAGCATAAATGTAGATGTTCGAGTGTATTCACTGTTGCAATCCTGGTTAACCTCCCTCCAGCCCCCTTCTTTTGGCTATACCTCTACTCTCCCCTCACTATGCTCAAAAAGCTTTATGGTGTATTGCCCTTTTTGTCTGAGGTATATCCTTGTATTTATAGATTTAATTGCTTCCCATTGGGGGGCACCTGACATCTGAGGCAAGAAAAAACAGATGTAATGATGTTGGCTGCATGTTTTATACCCCTGACATCATGGAAGGGACAGCATCCGACACAGGACTTTGTTAATCAGGCCGACTGAGGGCTACTGCAAGCAGATAATCCTAAACGTAATGACTGCAGCAGTGAATACACTAACATCTACACTTGTGGTAAGTGTACACAACTGTACTTTCCTCCCTTCAGAACTACCAATTGGACAAATTCTGCATAAGGACTCCCCACAGACAAGCTTGGAAAGTGGATGCCCTGTCCTTCACCTGGGAAAACCTCAGTTTATGCCTTCCCCCTCTGCCTCTCCTCCCAAGTTCTACTAAAGATCAAACAGGACAAACCAAGGACAATACTCATTGCACCAGACTGGCCATGGCAACACTGGTACCCCCTCTTACGCAGTATGTCACTCCTGGAACCATGGTTACCTGCCTCAGACCCCCCTTCCCTGCTGTCCCAGCAGGAGGGCCAGATTCTGCACCCCCAGCTTCAAACCCTGAACCTGGCAACCTAGCTAATTACCTCATTTCTCCTATACCATCCCTCAGCAAGCAAGTGTTGCATGTCATCCTGGAGGCAAGGAGGCCTAGTACTAGAAAATCCTGTGCTGAAAAGTGGAAACGATTCTGTTCCTGGAGCCAGTGTCAGGGGATGGGCACAAAAGTGCCCAGTTATCCACATATTCTTCAATACTTAACAGAGATGCCTCACAAGGGCCTTTCCTTCTCTTCAAATTCATGCCTCAGCCATTTCAGCACATTATAATACTGAGCCCACCCCTCTTCTCTCACCCCCCCCCCGCTGAAACAATTCCTCAGAGGGGCCAGAATTTTAAGACCAGCCAGGAGAGCCCCGACTCAAGCCTGGGACCTTAACTTTGTATTGGAAAAGCTCACTCTACCTCCTTTTGAGCCAGCTGCAACTGCAGAGTTGAAATTCCTTTCTTGGAAAACAGCCTTCCTTATAGGCATCACTTCAGCTTGAAGGGTGTCTGAATTACAGGCCCTCATGGCAGTGGAGCCCTTCATCATCTTTCATACAGACAGGGTGTCCCTCGGGACCAATCCCTCCTTTATGCCCAAGGTAGTATCCAGTGTGGCTCTTAATCAGTCCATTCATTTGCCAACCTTCTTTTCTAATCCACAGAACAAAGGAAAATGAATACTGCACTCCTTGGACGTTCACAGACAACTTGGATTTTATTTGGACAGGACTAAGCCTCTCAGGAAGTCCGAACAGCTGCTAGTTGCCTTTGCTGCAGGGGAACGCCATTTCAAAGCAAACCATTTCTAAGTGGATAGGCATTTCTGCTATAAGCCCCATGGAAAACCTACCCCACAGGGGATAAGATCCCATTCCACCAGGGCTGCATCTACTTCTACAGTCTTTCTCATCAGTGTTCCTACCAGAGACGTCCTAGAGGCTGCTACCTGGAGTTCTGTACATACCTTCACGCATTACCACTTGCCAATTTTTTCAGAATCTTGAGCTGATTTGCCACTGCAGTCTTGCAGGGCCTAATAGCTGGTTCTAATGATCTCTAATTGCCTCCTCCATTCCTTACCTTTGGGAATTTACCCAAATGTAATGACTGCAACAGTGAAACACAAAGAATATAGTACAGTTGTGTACACTTACCATAAATGTAGATGTTCGAGTGTATTCACTGTTGCAGTCCTGGTTACCCTCCTTCCAGACCCCTGATTTCTATTGACTTAGACCTCTCTTCTTGTGTACTGTATTTAAACTTTCTGGTGCATTTGCTTTTTGTTGGAGGTGTAACCTTGTATATAATTGCTTCCCATTATGAGGGCACCTGACATCTGGGGCTAGAAAAACTGATGTAATGGCATCGGCTGCATGCTTTATACCCCTGACTACCTGACGTCATGGAAGATGCAACGGCAACTGATGCAGAACCCAAGACTTTGATAATCAGGCCGACTGAGGGCTACCTGCAAGCAGATAACCCAAATGTAATGACTGCAACAGTGAATACTTTAACATCTACATTTATGGTAAGTGTACACAACTCTACTTTTTGTTCCATCCTCTGGGAAAGTGCTGACTGCTGGTCCATGTACCCCTCATTTAGTCCTGTTTTGGAACTGGTTCGCCCTTTCGTGTCAGTAGCTTCAGGTCCAATATTTCCCAGAACATCTTTGGCAGAGCAGGTAGTTCACATGACTGACTGGTTCCCTTCCCTTCTAGGTCTGATCTGTTTGAATCCAAAAGTGTCTGTGAGCTGAACTTTCAGCATTGAGGCTCTGGAGCAGGTTTAACTGAAATTTCAGAGCAGTCTCTTTCCCTTGGTGCTTCAGTGCTAGATAGCTTGGCACAGAGATTAACCTTTATCGACATCCATCAGTTCCAAGTTCTCCCTCTGTCAGAGAACAGGTGACCTGCAGAACAGATGGCTTCCTCCGCCTCTTGTGGCTTTCAAGTTGATCCTTCTGATGCAGACGGAAAAGAGGCATGCTCCAAGATTGGTGCCATCTGACCTCTGGCTAGAATCAGCTGCTATTTCTCATCCTTTCAGAAATGGGCAGTCTGGTGCACAGGCTTCCTAGGCAATCTATTTTAGTTCCCGGTCTGATTGGACTCTTCACCAAAGCCTGTCACCGAAGACACCAACTTAGATGAAGGTTAGATTTCCGCAAGATTTGCCTGAGGATGTCACCTTTGGCAAAATTCTGGAATTAATGAAACAGAGGCATATAGTCATTAGCTAGTCCCACTGATGACTGACTGGGAAGTTCCTTCCATGGCATCTTTTGCCAAAAGCTTGATAAGATGTTGGTTTTCTAAATATATGGCCAAAGAGGAAAGCAGACTATGCAGAATCTTTGGGACAACAGCCTGGTAAATAGAACAGGATGTATGTTTGTGGGAAACACTTAGACAAAATAAACACTGCTAGTGAGTATCTTTGAGAAATCAGTTTCCTCCACTGGCATTTACCCTTTCTGGATGACATGAACCCCACAAGCAACAAAACAAAGGAAAAAGATGAGCAAAACACCAATGGGACAATTATCTGAAAACTGCTTGGTGTACCAGCAAACAAAGTGAGCATTCAGAATTATGAAAGATGGTGTTCAGATGGGCGGCAAAAGTTGAGGATGGTAGTCCAGATGTCACATTTATTCACTGCACTGTACGAGGGGAGCATACATGTGACTTACAATGAAGCGATGGACATTACTTATGGTAAGATTTTACACAACTGTACTTTTTAGTACCCACTAAAACAAAGGGACTTTTGACCCATTTTGGATTAGTCATTTGCATCAGCCTGTCAAGCAGATAATTCTAGATGGTCATGCTCCAGTCAGTGCCTCCATTGAGGAAGGATGATTGGATGTGCATTACCTCAAGGACACATACTATCATGTGGTAATAGGTGTCCAATGAGATTTCTCCATTTCTGGCTGGGAGCAAGTCATCAGTTCAGATCTTTGCCCTTTGGGCTCAGCCCAAACCACAGGGTGATCACCAAGGTTATGGCAGTGGTAATGCCTCACCTGAGCCTAAGGATCCTGGTTTTCCCATATCTCTAATCTGTCACCACTACAACCAATCTCTTATCACACCACTGTGATGCCTTGCTCCAACTGATGCAGGATCTAGGCATCACAGTCAACATTCCCAAAAGCCAGCTTCTGCGGTCCCTGCAGATAAAATTGTTTGGATGTCACCTAAACACGTTACAGATTGCCTGTCTTCCAGTGTCCAGCGTTCTGTCAATCTTGCTGCATCTTAGGATGTTCTTTGTGTTTCACTGTTGCAGTCATCACATTTGGGTTATCCCTGCCAGGGTAGCCCTCAGTCGGCCCAAATACCAGAGGATTAGTATTTGTGCGTCGGTTGCTGTCGCTCCAGTACTGACATCTGGTAGTCAGTGGTATAAAATACAGCAGACGCCATTACACCAGTCTTTCCTGCCGAGGAGCCCGAAGCAGAAGCTGTTTGCATGAGTGCCGGTCAGCCGCTACCTGAGTTTTCATTTCCGAATTGAACTTGAAGTCTTCTAAAACTAAGTACCCCATTGGGATCCTCTTTTCTTGCACTAACCAATGTCAGAAAAAGTTAACAATTGTCTTGCCTGTGTAAAGCAAATACCACACTGAGACTTTCATTCTTACTGCATCACTTGCTTAGGTCCAGACCACAACGTCCCCCGCTGTCGCTTGTGCTTTGTTCAACCCCAGAACTATGTCGTCGAGCCCTTATTGTAGCTAGTTATTTTTGCTCAGTCCTCTCATTCCGGTATGGCTTCAGTAAGCCATCCGACAGCAGATCTTCTGAAAAAAACATAAGGATGAAGACAAGACTGCACAGGTCCAAAACTACCGACGACACTTCCGTTAAGCTAGTCGTCAGTTCTCCAGTCCTCAGTGAGGGGCTTTCGCAGCCCCTGATGCCCACTTCTGTGGATTTGCTGGCCACTACCGAGACCCTTTCGGGGTCTGGTATGCAGCAAGACTCTTTGATTAAGGGTCCTGTGGATGTCTCTACCTTGGATGGGTCCGGAGCTGCTGAGCAGGCACTAGCTTTCGAGGAACTACTTTGCACTACGATTCTCAACAGACCTCTTGTGCATCTACCGTTCTTTCGAAAACTGAGTTTTTAAGGCCCAGGATAAGAACCACACCCAAGAATCGATGACCCAATCTCAGGCACCTGCTTCCTTGCCTCTGTCTCAAATGCTTAAAATGGCAGAAGACCTTATAATGCTCATCAGGGGAAGCCAGGCTACCCTTTCCAAAAGAAAGAGCTTTGTCCCCAGTAGTTTTATCTGAACAGAAGTCTGATGACTTTGATGCATCTGAATATGAAGACATGCAACCCCTCTCAGCTTGAGGATTCTGATGCAGAGGAATCCATTCCTTCAGCCTCTCCATCTGAGGACTTTTCCTTTGGAGAAACCCTACATACTTTAAGGGAACATTTCCAATGGGAATGTCAGGACTACCCTCAGTCTAAAGAGAGACTTGGGGAATTCTTAGATCTTCCACAGCACAGACCTCTGGCCATTCCTCCTGTCCTGGATGTTGTGGATGTCTCTATGGAATCCAGTGCGACTCCTGACACCCTCCCTCCTGCTCCCAGGAAACCTGATGGGTACTACAGAGTCCTTGACTCTCAAATTTCTTTTCAAAAATCCTACTGCTGACCCCAAAGTTCTCTCAAGGACCTAAAGGAATTGAAGCAGCTTCTGCTAAGAATCCTACCCCCTCTGACGGGGATTCCTGAGGATTGGACAGATAGGGTAAAAAGTATACACCTCTGCTACTCTTGCTATTGGAGCACTAAATTTGTCAGTTACATATGCTGAAATATCAGCAACATACCATGGAACTCAAACAAAACCTTTCCTGCTTGCGCAGAAAGAGTTAATGCATTCTGCAAGTCAAGTAACAAAGCACACCTTACAATGTGGTTTTGATGCCCTAGAAGCATCTTGCAGGGCAGTAGTCACTGGTTCTGTCCTTAGAAGGCATGCTTGGTTTAATGAACAACCCTTGCCAGATCATGTCAAATCCAGATTATTGGACGCACCCTGCAGAGACAACTTATTTTGCACCAAGGCAGAGGAGGTCTTAAAGATGGAAGAAAAAGCTAACTGTGCTAACAGTTGAGGACTTTTTGCATGTCCAGCCACCTATCTTCAGTAGGCATTGCCCCTTTCCTGCCCCCTCCAGGTCGGCTGAGCCCAGACCCCGGGGAAGCAGGCCCCCCCCCCCAAACAGCCCCAGGGAATGCTGAGATCTAAGCAATGGAGTTCCTCCTCTTCAAAACCAGGGAGTGCTAAGCCCACCCCCTCATGGTAACTCACAATGACTTTCCACTTCCAACCCCTCCCTCTGCCCACCTACTCTTGCCGCTAGGAGGAAAACTCTCCTTCCACGCAAGCACCTGGGCCACCATTACCAACGACTGCTGGGGCCTCAAAATAGTTTCCCAGGGATACAAATTTTATTTCCACACACTACCCAACCCCAAAAGGGTTCCCAGATCTTCCTCTAGACCAGTGGGCAGAGACCAAAAGCGAATCCTTTCCCTGATCACTGAGGGCACTTAAAGCATGTTCCTGCAGAACAGATAGGCCAAGGTTTCTACTCCAGACTGTTCCTGGTACCCCATCCTCAATCTATCCATTCTAAACCCCTTTCTGGTGTTACCAAAATTCAAAATGCTCACCCTCCAACAGCTTCTACCTCTGCTCTCCAAGGATACTTGGTTAGCCACCCTAGACCTAAGAGGCCTTCCTACACATCCTAATCAGGGAATCATGCAGGAAATATCTGTTTCAGGGCAGGATCACTGCAATTTCAGTTCTCTGTGCTTACCTTTGGTTTATCCACTGCTCCCAGAGTTTTCACAAAATGTCTGTCTCCCACCATTGCTTTTTGCAGGCAAAGAAATATTCAAATTTACCCGTACTTGGACGACTGCCTGATTCAGGCAGATGGGAAAAGCTGCTAAAGCAGCTGACCTTTGTAAAGGACCTATTGACCTCCCTGGGGTGTACCATCAATGAAAAAAAATCCAAACTAGTACCCACCCAAAAAAATTGTATTCCTGGGAGCAAGCCTGGTCACAGCATACCAGATGGCATTCCTTACACCAAAAGAACAAACCTACCTGACAGCCAACTTCTCTCAACTAGCCACCAGACCCATTATCCACAAGGAAGATCCTGCAAGCTCTGGGGTTCATGGCTTCTTGCATTCTACTCATTCCATATGCCAGACTGCATATGAGGGAACTACAATGGTATCTAAAAAGCCTTTGTGTCAACACTCCCAAGACCTGGAAACTTATACAAATGATACCTTGTTTAAGGAAGGATTTTCTTTGGTGGGCAGCAGCATGCTACCACAATAAGGGACTACCCTTCTCATAACCCCACACTGCTGAGATCCTCACCACAGATGCATCAGACTATGCCTGGGGTGCACACCTGGACAGCAGGTGCATACAGGGCCAATGGAGCCCACATCAAATACATCTGCACACCAACAAAAAAGATATGCTAGCTGTCCATGCTCTGACAGCTTTCAGACCCCTACTCTCCCCGGGGGCTCTACTGATCAAAACAGACAACACCACTGTGATGTGGTATATCAAGCAGGGAGGGACTCACTCGTACCCTCTGTGCAGGCTCACCATGACTTTGGCACACTGCCTCAGCCATGCAACTACACCTGTTGGCACAATTCCTGCCAGGCTCTCTCAACTCTCTGGCAGACAACTTGAGCAGAAATTTTCTGGACCCACATGAGTGGCAGCTAGACTAAAGAACCTTCACCCTTGTAACCCAGAAAGGGGGTACCCCAACGGTCGACCTCTTTGCTTCCCACTCCAACCATCAGCTCAGCAAATTCTGCAGCAGGGAACCTCACAGCAAGGCCTGGAAAGTGGATCCTCTATTCTTCCAGTGGATCAACATCTGTCTATGCATTTCTCCCCTTTACCGCGTGTTACAAAGGTACTGCTCAAAATAAGAGGAAAACCCGAGGAGAATCCTGATTGCCCCAGACTGGCCATGCCAGCACTAGTAACCCACTGCTGTGCAGCCTGTCACCCCTGCCACCATGGCATCTCCCTCAGATCCCAGCACTCCTGACCTAGAGGAATGGAGAATTCATGCATCCCCAATTGCAGACCCTCAATCTGGCAGCTTGGCTTATTCCCTGACCACTGCACAAGCTGCCAATCTCAGCAAACAAGTTCTAGATTTTATATGCGAGGCCAGATGCCCTAGCACTAGAAAGTCTTATGCTGACCAGTGGAAAAGGTTTTGCACCTGGATCCAGGCTAAGGGAGCCAGAACGGCACAGCCCTCCCTACCTCGCATCCTGGATTACCTTGCTGACCTACTGCATAGTCTATCCTTTTCTTCTATTAAAATTCATGCCTCTGCCATCTCTGCTCATTTCAGCACAGAGCCACCTCTTTTCTCCCACCTTCTCATCAAGCAGTTCCTAAGAGGGGATAACAACTTGAGGCCACCCGGAAGAGCACCTACCCCAGCTTGGTACCTAAACTTTGTGTTGGAAAAGCTCACCCTGCCCCCTTTGGACCAGCAACTTCAACAGAGTTAGTTTCTCTCTTGGAAGACAGCCTTGCTTCTGGCCATCACTTCAGCTAGAAGAGTATCCGAGCTACAAGGACTTATGGCTGTAGAGCCCTTCATCATTTTCCATGCTGACAGTGTCTTCCTCAGGACTAACCCATCCTTCAAAAGTGGTGTCCAGTGTGGCTCTCAATCAATCCATTAATTTGCCCACCTTTTTTCTTAATCTTTAGAACAAGATCTACACAGACAGTTCAGTTTCTATCGAGACAGGACTAAATACTTCAGAAAGTCTGATCAATTGCTGGTTAGCTTTGCTACAGGGGCATAAGACAAAGCCATCTTCAAACAAACCATTTCCAAATGGAAAGCACACTGCATCGATTTCTGCTACAAACAGCATTGAAAGCCTCCCCCCAAGGGGGTCAGGACACACTCCACCAGAGCAGCCTCCACCTCTGCAGCTTTCCTTGGAAGAATCCCCACCAGGGGCATCCTGGAGGCTGCAATCTGGACATCTGTTCATACTTTTACCAAGCATTACCACCTGCCTCTCCTCCAAATCCAGGACAGAGTTTGTTTCTGCAATCTTGCAGGGCATCCTAGTCAGCTCCTTGTTTCATTGACTGCCTCCACCCTTTTTCCTCAGCTTTGGGAATCATCCCAAATGTGATTACTTACCGTGAATCATGAAGAACATAGTACAGTTGTGTACACTTACCATAAATGTAGATGTTCAAGTGTATTCAGTGTTGCAGTCCTGGTCTCCCCCTCCAGTCCCTCTTTCTTCTTTCTCCATTTATTACCATTCTAAGTTGTTCTTTCCTTTCAAGGGACTTTGTATTTATTTTCCACTGGTGGGGTTTCTTCCACCAGACCCTGGTCTCCTACTTGGGGGGCTCCTGACAGGTTAGGGCAAGAAAAACTAATGTAATGGCATCTGCTGCCTTACTTTATACTACTGACGACCTGATGTCAGTCCTTAAGCGACGGCAACTGATGCAGAAATACTAAGTCTTTGGTATTCGGGCTGGCCGAGGGCTACCCTGGCAGGGATAACCCAAATGTGATGACTGCAACAATGAATACACTTGAACATCTACATTTAGGGTAAGTGTACACAACTGTACTACCTTCACTTTAGAGTTCAGAAGATGAGTGGTAATCCTTGCACTGCAGGCTTTTCATGACCATTTCTCAAGAGGTGTGATTCTGGTGTGAGCCAACAATATTGGTAGTCTAGTACATCAAACTGGAAGGAACCCATTCCTGCTCATGTCACAAAGTCATGAAAGTTTGGCAATGGGAAATGTCTTCATGCCAGTTTCTAACAGCAGCACATCTGGGGGTCGACCAGTGTTCTGGCGTACATTCTGAGCAGATCTGTCCTAATGACTTATTCCTCAATCCAACACAAACTTTCAATCACTGGGGGCCAACCTTGCTGTGATCTTATGTCCTGTTCAAACCACAGGTCCAGCAGTTTTGCAGTTATTTTGCCTTGGTCCCTCCACACTGGCAGTCACTGAAGGAGACTCTGGTCCACTATTAGCCTCTGGGTCTATCATACTTTTCCCCTTTGCCTCTAATGAAGAGGTTCATACAGAAAGCAAGAATGTGCAAGGCCAAGGTGATCCTCATTGCCCCTTTCTGGCCCCAGCAAACAGGATGTTTGTGTTTCACTGTTGAAGTTATTACATTTGGGTTGTCTGCTTGCAGTAGCCCTCAGTCGGCCTGATTATCAAAGTCTTGGATCTGGTGTCGGTTGTGGTCTCATCTTCCATGACATCAGGTAGTCAGGGGTGCAAAGCATGCAGCCAACACCATTACATCAGTCTTTCTTGCCGTGCAGTGTCCAAAGTAGAAGCAGTTCACAAGTGTTGGTCAGCCGACTCCTGAAATTTTCATTTTCAAGTTTCAGATCTGAAGTCTTCAACTAAGCTAAGTACCCTGTTGGGGAATCTTTTTCTTACTCTAAACCGATGTCAGTAAAAGTTAACAATTGTATTTCTTGTGGAAAGCAAATACCTTAAAGATTTTCATTTGTTCTGCATTCCTTGCTTTGGCCCAGACCACGACGTACCTCACTGTCGGTTTTGTGCCTTATTCAAACCTTGTACTATTCGTCGTCTTCATTTATGCGTCTAAATATTTTGGTACTCTGTTCAATTATCCAGAAATGGCTTCAATAAGCCACCTGACTACTGATATTCTTAAAAAATGCAAAGATAGACCGTATAGGTCAATAGCTGCCAACAATGCTTCTCCTAAGCTAGTCGCCAGTTCGCCGGTACTCAGTGAGGTGCTTTTGCAGCCCCTGATACCCGCTACTTCAGATTTGCAGGCCTCTACTGAGACCCATTCAGTCTAGTATGCCACGAGATGATGCTTAGACGGTGGAACCTGCAGATGTCTCTACCTTGGATGGGTCCGGAGCCACTGTGCAGGCACCGGCTTCTGAGGGTGTATTCAGGCCTACTGACTTGCATATTAAACTGACTTCATTTTCTTCTACAAGGCCTAAAACTCTATCCATGCCTAGAAAACTGATGCCCAGACCACATGGTCAGGCCCCTATGCCTAAAAAATAAATAAAAATGGCTGAAGACCTTGTTAATCAGAGGAAGCCACTCTTCCCCCTCTGAGGCCTAGGACTGATTTTCCTTCTGATCAGGATTCTGATTCTGAAATTTCTGTTTTCTCTGATGACCAGGATTTGTCCTTACCTACCTATGAGGATTCTAATGCAGAGGACTCCATTCCCTCTGCTTCCCCTACAGAGGATTTCTCTTTTGCTGAAACCTCGCATACTCTTATGGATCATTTTTGCTGGGAAAGCCAGGATTACTCTGACTCCAAAAAGAGGCTTAGGGAATTCTTACGCCTGCCTCAACGCAGGCCTTTAGCTATCCCTCCTGTACTAAACATTGTAAATGATGCCTTCTCGGAATATAGCCTTCCCCTGACTCTACCTCCTGCTCCCAGAAAACCTGATGGGTATTACAGGGTACCTAACTCTCACAAGTTCCTCTCTAAAAATCCTACTGTGGATCCTGAGACCATTTCACAGGGACCCAGTGGCATTAAGGCGGCTACTGCCAAAAATCCTACCCTGTCTGATAGCGATTCCAGCGTGCTTAATAGATGGGGTAAAAAGGTATATACTAATGCAACCTTGACCATTAGGGCCTTAAATTGCCAGTTTCATATGTTAAAGTATCAGCAGCATATTATTGGACTGCTTAAACAGCAAATGATGTTGATTCCTGACTCTGCTGAAAATAAAGATTTACAGGATTTTTAATGCATTCTGCTGAACAAGTTGGAAAACATACTTTGCAATGTGGTTTTGATTCATTAGAGGCATCTTGCAGGGCTGCTGTCACTGGGTCTGTACTTAGAAGGCATGCTTGGTTTAAGGAGCAATCTTTGCCAGATTATGTTAAAGCTAAATTACTGGATGTTCCCTTAAAAGACCGCTAGTTTGGCAACAAAGCAGTAGTAGTACTTAAAAGAAAAAGCTAAATCTATGCAAACTGTTAAAGATTTCCTAAAAGGACAGCCTCCCAGATTTAGTAGGCATTGGCCCTCTAAGAATTGGTCCTTTCCTGCCTCTTCCAGGCCTTCTCAGTCTAAACTCAGAACCAGCAGAACACCCAGGCTTCAGTCCCAAGGTACTCTCAGGCCTAAGCAGTGGGGGGCTCCCACTTTCAAAGCAGGGAGTAGTAAGACTCCACCCTGTGGTAAACTGTCTCAATGACTTAACTTCAAACCTTCCAAGCCCTGCTCAACTGACTGTTCCTTTAGGGGGAGAGATTGCTCTGCATGCAAAAAATTGGGAACTCATTACCCAGGACACATGGGTTTTAAATAGTTTCCCAAGGATACAGATTCCACTTCCACTCCTTACCAACCCCAAATGGTTGGCCAGACCTACCCCCAAATCAGTGGGCAGAGGCTCAAAAGCAAGTTCTCTCTCTCTTAAGCATCAGGGCTATTCAACCTGTCCCAGAAGAACAATGGGGGCAAGGTTTCTACTCAAGACTTTTCCTGGTACCCAGAAAAGACAATTCCTGGTGTCCTATATTGGACCCTAAACACTTTTTTGGTAATCCCAAAATTCAGGATGCTAACTCTTCATCACCTACTTCCCATGCTAGGCAAAGATGCCTGATTGGCAACACTGGATTTAAAGGAAGCCTACCTGCACATCCCAATAAGGGAATCTTGCAGAAGATACCTACGCTTCAGAGCAGGCTACATGCACTCTCAGTTCTCTGCACTGCCCTTTAGCTTATCTACTGCACCCAGGGTATTCACAAAGTGCCTAGCTCCAGTCACTGCATTTTGCAGGCAGAGAAATATTCAAATATACCCATACCTGGACAATTGTCTAATTCAGGCAGAAAGCCAGCACACTATTAAATCATCTGGCATTTGTAAAGAAATTGCTAACGTCTCTGGTGTACACCATAAACAAAAAGAAATCGCATCTTGTACCCTGCCAACAAATTGTATTCCTGGGAGCAAGCTTGAATACAACTTCCCAGATGACCTACCTCACACCAGAGAAACAAATGCAATTGACAGTCTACTTCAAACTACTGGGCACAAAGACTCCGCTATCTGCAAGGAAAATGCTGCAAGCCCTGGGGTTCATGGCCTCTTGCATTCTACTAATTACATATCCAAGACTGCATATGAGGAAACTACAATGGTATCTAAAAAGCCTATGGTGTCAACATTCTCATGATCTATAATCAATGATTCCTGTCATACCTTGTCTACAGATGGTTCCTTTGGTGGGCAGACCTGCCACCAAAACACCCTGCCGCCCAAACCCTAACAGGCGCATCAGACTATGCATGGGTGACTCACTTGGCAGGGCAGTGCATTCAAGGCAAATGGAGCCCAAATCAAATGCACTTGCATATCAATCAAAAAGAAATGCTAGCTGTACAGAATGCTCTAACAGCCTTCAAGGACCACATTCTTCCAAGACAATTATTGGTAAAGACAGACAACGCCACTGTTATGTGGTGCATAAACAAGTAGGGGGGAACCCACTCATACCCTCTCTGCAGACTAGCCATGGCTCTGTGGAACACAGCCTTGAGCTACTAAGTGCACCTACAGTCTCAATTCCTGCCAGACTAAATACACTGGCAGATGACCTAAGCCGAAACCTCATGGACCCACACTAGTGGAAACTGGAACCAAAGATATTCAACATGTTGAGAAACAAATGGGGAAGCCCAGAAATAGACATGTTTGCCTCCCCCAAGAACTACCAATTGGACAAATTCTGCACAAGGACTCCTCACAAACAAGCTTGGAAAGTGGATGCTCTGTCCTTCAGCTGGAAAAATCTGTTTATGCCTTTCCTCCTCTTCAAAGTACTACTAAAGGGCAAACCAAGGACAATACTGATTGCACCAGACTGGCCAACACTGGTGTACCCCCTCTTGTGTAGACACTGCTGGCACCATGGCACCTGCCTCAGACCCCTGCCCTGCTGTCCCAGCAGGAGGGCTGGATCCTGCACCCACAACTTCAAACCCTGAACCTGGCAAGCCTGGCTAATAACCTCTGATCTCTCCTTTACCATCCTTCAGTAAGTAAGTGATGGATGTCATTCTGGAGGCAAGGAGGCCTAGTACTAGAAAATCCTATGCTGAAAAAAATGGAAAAGATTCTGTTCCTGGAGCCAAACCTCAGAGGATGGGCACAGTAGTGCTCAATTTACCCCATATTCTTCAATACTTAACTGAAATGCTTCACAAGGGCCTTTCCTTTTCCTCCATCAAAATTCATGCCTCAGCCATTTCAGCTCATTACAATACAGAACCACCCATCTTCTCTCATCCACTGCTGAAGCAATTCCTCAGGGGGGCTAAAAACGTAAGACCACCCAGGAGAGCCCCTACTCCAGCCTGGGACCTTAACTTTGTATTGGAAAAGCTTACTCTGCCTCCCTTTGAGCCAGTTGCAAATACAGAGTTGAAATTCCTTTCTTGGAAAACAGCCTTTCTTCTGGGCATCACTTCAGCAAGAAGGGTGTCTGAATTACAGGCCCTCATGGCAGTAGAGCCTTTCATAATCCTTCATGCTGACAGGGTGTCCCTCAAGACCAGTCCCCCCTCCATGCCCAAGGTGGTATCCAGTGTGGCCCTTAATCAGTCCATTCATTTGCCAACCTTTTCTAATCCACAGAACAAAGGGAAATGAATACTGCACTCCTTGGATGTGCACAGACAACTTAGATTTTACTTGGATAGGACTAAGCCTCTCAGGAAATCTGAACAGCTGCTGGTTGCATTTGCTGCAGAGGTAGAGGGGAAGGCCATTTCAAAGCAAACCATTTCTAAGTGGATAGGCCATTGCATTCATTTCTGCTATAAGCATCATGGAAAACCTACCCCACAGGGGATAAGACCATATTCAACCAGGGCTGCATCTACCTCTGCAGCCTTTCTTAGAGGTGTCCCTACCAGGGACATCCTAGAAGCTGCTACCTGGAATTCTGTACATACCTTCAAGCATTACCACTTGCCATTTTTTTTCTAAATCCAGAGCTGGATTTGCCACTGCAGTCTTGCAGGGCCTTATAGCTGGTCCTTATGCTATCTAATTACCTCCTCCCATCCTTAGCTTTGGGAATCTACCCAAATGTGATGACTGCAACAGTGAAACATGAACATAGTACAGTTGTGTACACTTTCCATAAATGTAGATGTTAGTGTATTCACTGTTGCAGTCCTGGTTACCCTCCCTCCAGCCCCCTGACTTCTATTGACTATATCTCTATTCTTGTTTACTATGCTTGAAGCTTTTTGGTGTATTTGCCTTTTCGTTGGAGGTGTAACCTTGTATACAATTGCTTTCCATTATGGGGACACATGACATCTGGGGGAAGAACAACTGATGTAATGGCGTCTGCTGCATGATTTATACCCCTGACTACCTGACGTCATGGAAGGACCGCAACTGATGTGGGACCCAAGACTCTGATAATCAGGCTGACTGAGGGCTCCTGCAAGCAGATAACAAAAATGTGATGACTGCAACAGTGAATACACTCTAACATCGATATTTATGGTAAGTGTACACAACTGTACTTTACCATTCCTGTGTCCTCTTCTAGTGCATCCTCCATGAAACTTGGTCAGTGTCCAGATTGGCTTTTCCGAACCAAAATGCCATGAAATTAACTGCTTGGTTCATCTAAATTCGAACATTAGCCAGAGATATCAGGCTTTCCTTATTGATTGTTCAGATCTTAGCATCTCAGAAACATGTCACTACCAAAACATATAGCAAATTGAAAAGGTTTTCTGTTTGGTCAACTTCCAAAGGTGTAAACTCCTTTAGTTTCCATTAGTCTTTTAGAACTTTTTTTTTAATACTGTTATACATGTTCTTTGCGTTTCACTGTTGCAGTCATCACATTTGGGTTATCCCTGCCAGGGTATTCCTTGGCTGGCCCGAATACTAGAGGCTTGGCATTTCTGCATCGGTTGCTGTCGCTTCAGGACTGACATCAGGTCGTCAGTATAAAGTAAGGCAGCTGACCCCATTACGTCAGTCTTTCTTGCCAAGGAGCCTGAAGCAGAAGCAGTTTGCACGAGTGCTGGTCGGCTGCTACCTGAGTTTCGTCTTCTGAATTGAAGTGGAAGTCTTCTAAAGCTAAGTACCCTGTTGGGGATAAATAAAATGAGCACAGGCTGGATCAGGCACACAAACCACAAAGATTTATTGAGATGAGTGCTTTAGTCTGGTGTACATTACCAGACTTCTTCAGAAAAATGAAAATACCATCATTCTTTCTTGTATACTAGCAGCTGATAGACACACCTATAGAAAGAACACACACCTAATTAATCTTTAAAAAGACATTGTAACAATTAAAATGTAGAAACTGATCCATTAAACACTAACGTCTTTTACATTGCTCACATTTATTCGCAGTTAATAAATATGCTTTCATAAAAACAATATATGCAGAAAAAAAAAGAACTTGTACAACCTAAATAATTTCATCTGTCAAACTTTTATGAACTGGTAATAGATAACTAGTTCATTTAAACCAGGAGGGCAACTAGCGTTAGGGAAAATCTGCCACCATGTTTCCCTGGTCTCTAAATAAATCTTCCAGAGTCCTCCCTTATTGTGGTGTTTCACCTGCTCTAAGACTACAAATTTGAAAGTGTGCTAAGGGTGAATTTTAATATGCCTATATAATGCATTCTTTTTGTTGGCCTGTCTAATTTCATAAGTGTGCTCATATATCCTCTGTGCCAACTTACGTTGGGTTTTACCTATGTAAAACGTCGGGCACTCCTTACACTGAGCCAGATAAATCACTGCTTGGGATTTAGTTGTATGTTCCCTTTATATTTATCCTTTTATCACCCACTTGAATGTGAGTTGTAAGCAAAATTGTGATTACATATTGCAGGCTGTCATTTTGCCCTGAATCCTGCACTTATTTCTCTCCAGAATTCCTTTTAAATTCTGGCCTCTCCTGTACACCAAATTCGGACGATCCCCCAGTGCATTACCTAAATTTTCCTGTAAAATATAGTTCCAATTTTTTCTGACAATGTCCTGAATGATAGTCATATCCCTAGAAAAGACGGTCACAAAAGGACAAAAAGGTTACCCTGTCCTGGTACTATATTATTATCACTGCTAGACCCAGGCATATCCTGGTTAGCTGTCCCCTTGTACATGTACCTGAGATTCTATTACTCAAATAACTTGTTCAGTAACATTTCTATTCAAAATAGGTTTGTATACCCATGTTTGCTGCTTGAAAATAACTTCCCTCTTGATATATCAATCAACCTAGATGGGTAACCTCTCTCCCTAAAATTCTAGTCATCTTTTCACATTCATCCAAAAAGTCTTCGTACTCTGAGACCATTTGGGCAGCTCTGACTAATTGCCCTTTAATAATCCCCCTTTTTACATGTAAGGGGTGATTACTGGTAAAGTGCAAAATACTGTTGGCATAGGAAGGTTTCCTGAAAATAGTAGATTTTATGCCCCCTTCATGCTTGGTTACTGTCACATCCAAATAAGAAGTTTTGTTATTGCCATATTCATATGCCAACTTCAAACAATTCAATACTCATATTGATATATACCAGAAAACTAGAAATCTGATCACAAGGCCCGTTCCATGCTGCAAACAAGTTGGACGTTCTTCGTGTTTCACTGTGGCAGTCATTACAGTTGGGTAATCTGCTAAGAGGTTGCCCTCAGACAGCCTGATTAACAAAGTCTTGGGTCCTGCTTCAGTTGCTGTCCCTTCTTTCATGACATCAGGGGTATAAAGCATGCAGCCAACATCATTACCTCAGTCTTTCTTGCCGTGCGGTAGCAGAAGCAGTTCGCAAGTGCCGGTTGGCCGACTCCTGAAATTTTCATTTTCGAGTTTCAGAACCGAAGTCTTCAATTTAAAGCTAAGTACCCCATTGGAAAAACTTTTTCTTGCTCCTTACCGATGTCAGTAAATGTTAATAATTGCATTATTTGTGGAAAGCAAATACCTCAAAAGATTTCCATCTGTACTGTATTCCTATTCTAGGCCCTGACCACGATGTACCTTGCTGTTGGTTTTGTGCTTTATTTAATCAGCACACTATCCATTGACAGTACATTTTTGCCTCTAAATATTTTGGTTCTCTGTTTAATTATCCAGAAATTACATCGGTTAGCCATCCGACTACCGGAATTTTGAAAAAATGCAAAGATAGACAGAGACAGGCCGTTGAGGTTCAAAACTGCCGACGACACTTTTAAGCCAGTCGCCAGTTCACTGGTATTCAGTGAGGTGCTTTTGCAGCCCCTGATGCCCGCAGGCCTCTACTGAGACCCATTCGGAGTCCAGTATGCCCCGAGATACTTCAACTATGGAACCCGCGGATGTGTCTACCTTGGATGGGTCCAGAGCCGCTGTGCAGGCACTGGCTTCTGAGGGTGTATTCAGGCCTACAGACTTGCATATCAAACCAACTCCACCTTCAATACTAAGGCCTAAATCTCGATCTGTCATACGCCGATGCCCAGGCCACATGTTCAGGCCCCTATGCCTAAAAAACAAAAGATCAAAATGGCTGAAGATCTAATTACTGTAATCAGGGGTAGTCAACCCTAGGCCTGCGCTTGACTATGAATCTTCTGATCAGGACTCTGTTTCTTCTGACCCGGATTTGTCCATCCCTACTTATGAGGATTCTGATGCAGAGGATTCCATTCCCTCTGCTTCCCCCACCCTGAGGATTTCTCTTTTGGTGAAACTTTACATACCTTAAGGGAACATTTCCACTGGGAAAGTAAGAAATTCTCAGATTCAAAAAAGAGGCTTAGGGATTTTCTTTTACCTCAGCATAGGCCTTTGGCTATACCTCCTGTACTAGACATTGTTGATGTTTTCGGAATCCAGTATGGCCCCCCGATTCCCTGCCTCCAGCTCCTTGTAAACCTGACAGATACTACAGGGTTCCTGAGTCCCACAAGTTCCTTTTCAAAAATCCTGTTTCAGATCCTGAAACCATTTCTCAAGGGTCTAAGGGCATTAAGGCTTCTATTGCTAAAAATCCTACCCCTAGATGGGGTAAAAAAGTTTATACTTATGCAACCTTGGCTATCAGGGCTTTAAACTGCCAATTTCATATGTTAAAATTTCAACAGCATATTGTTGGACTGCTTAAACAAACGATGTTAATTTCTGACTGTGTGGAAAATAAAGACTTACAGGATTTATTGCATTCTGCTGAACAAGTTGGAAAACATATTTTGCAATGTGGTTTTGATTCTTTAGATGCCTCTTGCAGGGCTGCTGTTACTGGATCTGTGCTTAGAAGGCATGTTTGGCTTAAGGAGCAGTCTTTGCCTGATCATATTCAAGCAAAATTGTTGGATGCTCCTTTAAATTAGGACTGCCTGTTTGGCAATAAGGCTGAAGAAGTTTTTAAAAAGATGGAAGATAAAGCTAAATCTATGCAAACTGTAAAATATATATATTTTTTTACACGTGCAGCCTCCGAGATTTAGTAGGCACTGGCCTACTAAGAATTGGTCCTTTCCAGATCCTCTCAAACCAAATCCAGACATGCCAAAAGCACCAGGTTTCAGTCCCAGGGGACTCTCAGACCTAAGCAATGGGGGGGCCTCCACTTCCAAATCTGCAAATAACAAGACACCCCCCTATGGTAAACAGTCTCAATGACTTTCCTTTAAAATTACCAAGCACTTACCTTTTAGCCGCCCCTTTGGGGGGAAAGATTGCTTTTCATGCAAAAAAACTGGAAACTCATAACCCAGGACAAATGGGTTTTAAATAGTGTCCCAGGGATACAGATTTCATTTCCACATGTTGCCAACACCAAACGGGTGGCCAGAACTGCCCCCAAATCAGTGGGCAGAGGCTCAGAAACAAGTACTTTCCTCTTAAACATGGGGGCTATTCAACCGGTACCAGAAGAGGAAAAGGGACAAAGTTTATATTCCAAGCTTTTCCTGGTACCCAGAAAAGATGAATCATGGCGTCCAATTCTGGACCGGTCTACTCTAAACACCTTTCTGGACATTCCAAAATTCAATATGCTGACTTCAGTTACTTCCTATGCTAGGCAAAGATGCCTGGTTGGCAGCTCTAGATTAAAAAAAAAACAAAAAGCTTACCTGCATGTTCCAATCAGGGAATCTTGTAGAAGATAGCTACGCTTCAAAGCAGGCTACTTGCATTATCAGTTCTCTGCACTGCCCTTTGGCTTGTCTGCTGCACCCAGGGTATTCACAAAGTGCCTGGCTTGCTTTTTTTCCCACTTTTCTGAGATTTAAAAAAGTTCAGTTACAGGCTTGCTGTTCTTGAACTGTTTGTAAGTTTCTGTGAGGCCATTGTTTGCTTGGGCTAAAGGAAAGTCTCTCTGTTGATCAGTGGCAGTGAAAAACATTGAGCAGCCTGCCTGCCCCTGTGGGAGTGGTTACTGACTTGAAACTGTAGTTTTATTGGCCATTTTGGGTCAATTCCAAAACTCCTTCATCTTCCTCTCTTAAAACCTGGTTGTCTCGTGGTTTTGGCGTCTTTTCAGGCTTGTTGGCTGTTGGTGAAGCACCCACCAAGAGGAGAAAACGCTGAGAGAAGAAAGGAGTCACTTTTGAGACTTTAAGTATTTTTCCTCTGTTTATTTGCTAAGTTTTTCTGCATAGCCGCCTATTTTGAGCATTTTCTGGCTTGTTAAATTTGATGTCTGCATTAGTAACTGTATTTAGAGCACAACCTAGAGCTGTTTACTGAATTTCCTGTTTGCACTTATTTTTAAAATCGTTTTTTTCTCAAAACTTGCATTTTATCTGTCTTTGGCCTAGCACTGTTGTGTGGGGTCATTTACTGCACTGTTATAACTTGTTGATACTCGTTAACCTCTGAAAAAACAAAAAATCAAAAAAAATCTTGCTTTTTTCCCACTTTTCTGAGATTTAAAAAAGTTCAGTTACAGGCTTGCTGTTCTTGAACTGTTTGTAAGTTTCTGTGAGGCAATTTTTTGCTTGGGCTAAAGGAAAGTCTCTCTGTTAATCAGTGGCAGTGAAAAACATTGAGCAGCCTGCCTGCCCCTGTGGGAGTGGTTACTGACTTGAAACTGTAGTTTTATTGGCCATTTTGGGTCAATTCCAAAACTCCTTCATCTTCCTCTCTTAAAACCCTCTTTTGCGCGTTTTTGAGCATAGCGCAACAACGGGCAGCGCCGCCTAATTGGGTTTAAACTATTCCTGGCTCCACAAAGTCTGCTCTTCACTTTTCCCTTAGAACTGCTCTATCTCTCAATTTAAACACCATATTCTCATTCTAAGGCCCTTCACTGGTCCAATTAAGTAATCCTACAAGTTAGCACTATTAAACCATAAGAACTACTTATTCTTATACTCTCTACGATTACCCTGTCCTCTATTGGTCCATCTTAAATTCAGTTTCCCTGTTACTCTAGCTTGTCCAAAGGTCAGTCAATGGTTTCCTCTCCAGTCCAGCTGGTGAATCTGGGAATTTTGAGGCAATGTTACAACTGTCTCATGTACACGGACAACCCTCTCCTCCTCCAAACAGGTTCAAATATATGTGAGAGATGCAACTATTTAGCCAAACTGGAGGCTGAGCTCTCTCATCTCAAAACTGGTGTAACCAGTCAGGAGGAGAAGGTAACCTCACACAACACAATTCCAGTATCACATAGTCCCACCACATCAGCGAACCAAACACATAAATACACAAAAACAAACTCGGAGGCTCTAAATAAAAATCTACCTAAGCAACAGAGACCTCCAAAGCAGACATCCAAGCAAACGCTACCTCAAAACAAAACACACACAACACATAACCCACAAAGTCAGTGTGCCAAGCAGCCACAGCCCTTAAGGCTGAATAACACACCTGATACTCTTGTTATAGGTGACTCTATTGTCAGACACACTGACGTCCCGCTCACCAGGCTGAATAAAGAGAAGGTCACGGCGAGCTGCCTGTCTGGTGCTAGGATCCGACACAACGCAAGCACTCGGGTCACTCCAAAGCAAATACAAATATGACTCAGTCATTGTACATGCTGGTGTGAATGACCTGAGACATACCTCCCTGGACTACATGAAGAAAGACATAGAGGAGCTCTCTGATCATGTAGCCCAGGCTGGTATGACCCTGACCTTGAGCAGCATCTTGCCCTCACCTAGAATGATGCCACAGTACAAAGACAAAATGATCGATTTTAACAATTGGCTAAAATTTTGGTGTCATTCAAAGGGGATCCAGTGTCTGTCAGCCTGGGATGACATGCTCGACAAGCCACGTTGCTTTGCTAGGGACGGCTTGCACCTGTCACCACTGGGCTTTCGGATATCGGCAAAGGCTCTTGCCACCCCCATAGTGCCTTTTTTAGGCAAGGCTCAAAAGTCAAACCCACCCCCATAGACAGCACAAGGAACAAGAAACTAAGGGTAATGCTGCTAAATGCCAGAAGTCTTAACCTCAAGATGTAATGGGATCCTATCTCGCCTACATTCATAACTGATGGGTTCGAAGCTGATCCATCGGCTCCAACTCGGCCAACTAGTATACTAGAACGAAGTCTCTTATTGGCTGGGCTACCCTCTATCCCAGGATGCACCACACCTGCTTCCCCAGATCTCGTTTGCCACTTTATCAAGCTAGACGTGGTCTCGACTTGGCTGGAGCTAAGTGTATTTTCTTCTTTTTTCTGGTCTTTAGACCTGGGGTTTCCTCATAAATTCAATCAACAGCTGTTTTAACAGCTATTCTTAAGTTTGTGTATTGTTTGAGTGTTATTGGCATTTTTGTATCTGTTGGTACTTCGGGCAAGGCCCGTTTAAGTTAGAGGGCCTTTGCCCTTCTTAGTGGAGTGAGTGTGTTGTCTTTTTTTATTCCTTTTTCTTCTCCGGGTAAAGCCCGTTTAAGTTAGAGGGCTTTTGCCCGTCGTTGTGTTCCCTTTGTTGTTGTTGTTCTTTCTCCTTGTGAGGTAAATCTAGGGCTCGCGCCCTATTCTCGCGCTTAAAGTTTTGGTGAAGTACTGTTTTTTGTGTGGCAGTTAGATTATTCCATTAGTTTGTTGGTGAAAATGGCTAAAGAGCAGAAATCTGGTTTTAAAAAGTGCACTAAGTGCAATTATAAAATGTCTATCACAGATAGTCATGCCATTTGCGTTTATTGTTTAGGGCCAAAGCATTTGCAAGAGATATGTAGTGTGTGCCATGCCTTTTCCGCTAGGGTTCTTCAAGAACATAAAAATAAATTAATCCTGAAGGGCCTCATTAAGCCCTCCTTTGAGGAAGCTTTGGCTTCATCTTCTGCTACTGCTTCTAAAAAGAAAAGGTCGTCGGCTCCGACCAGTCCGTCGGAGCCGACTACTAAGAAGCATAAGTCGACCTCTTCTTCCTCGGCTCCACTGACTTCGGAGCCGAGGGTCGAAGGGTCTGCCTCGATGCCTCTTTCCTCAGCTCCATTAGTTTCGGAGCCGCAGGTTGGAGTATCGAGAGGCGAATCACCTCCCTCGGTTCCATTGGTCTCGGAGCCGATGGAGGTGTGCAGCTCAGACTCTTCCCCCTCAGCTCCGAAAGCTCCTTCGGCGCCGATCCTTATTCATACTGTGTCGGATCTGGCGCCGATAGTGTTGGAGCCCTTTCGGAGCCAGTCCCCTACCTTGTCGGAGCTGAGAGAGAAGTCATCTCGGCCCCTTTCTATTTCCTCTAGATCCTCCAAATTATCTGAGTCGGCCCCGGAGCCAATCCCCCCCTCGAAGCTTTCGATTCCTCCTCCAACTTCCTTGGAGCCGTTGGAGTTGGTGATGGTGGAGCAAGGCGGAGCCGTAAAGTCGGAACTGAGACCCCTTCGGAGTTTATCGGTTCCGACCATTGTTCCTACCCTGTCCTCTGGTTCGGGGTTCGGTACCGGGACTTCCTCAGCCGGGGCCGAGGGGAACATCTTGGAGCTAGGTGCCTCGGTGCCTAGTCTTCCCCTTGGAGCATCGGCTGCGGGGATTCCTAGTGCCGTCGTGGTCTCTCGGCCAGTGACCTCCATGGAGTCTGGAGGTCCTGCCTTTGAGGCCATGAGGAGCGCGCTGGCCATGTCCTTGTCGGCTCAGCAGGTTTCCATCTCACCGTCCCTAGACCTAGAGACTGGTGCTTCTGGCATACTGCAGTCCCATGACAGTGGGGTCCCAGGGCCTGAGGATACCCCCGTGGGGGGGTTCCCTTCTTCCGGGGGGTCCATCCGAAACCACTTCGGATGAGCCTCCACGGAAGAAATTGTGCAAGAGGAAGCACGTCGACTCCCAAGATGAGTCTATCACATCTGACACTGACCTCGATGATGCAGAGGGGTCCCCAAAATCATCTTCGGATGATGTCTCTTTCTCGGATATCCTTGAGATTCTGAGACAGAGAGGAGATTGGCAGGCCAAAACCCCTTCCGCTGAGGAGTCAGTCTTCCTCAAGGCCTTCGGGGCCCAGCCCTCCGCCTCCTGGGTGTCTCCGCCCTTCGATGAGTTACTTGATTTAATTTCTCGAAGGGCTTGGGAGCACCCTGACTCTGTGGAACCGGTGCCTGCAAGACCCAACAAATTCCTTTCAGCCCCCACTCAAAAGGAATTTTTAACGAAAGGAGTTCCTGTAGATGCGATGGTGGTGGCTTCAACGTCTATCCACCCTCCTAATAAGGATTCCAGGAGCATGGATAGGTACGGGAAGCATACCCTTTCTTCAGCGGCCTTTACTTTACGGTCGCTGAATTACCTGTGTCATTTTACTAGGCTTCAAAGGGACCTCCTTAAAGAGCTAGGTGAGTCCCTCACAGGTAATCTACCTGAGGCATTAGCCCACACTGTTGGCGCCCAGATGACTACCTTATCATCCATTGTGAACTCGTCCATGAGGCTCATCTCGTATGCGGCCGAGGGGGTGAGTAGAGCAGTGGGAACAGGCGTGGCCCTTAGGAGACATGCCTGGTTACGCTTGTGTTCCTTTGCAGAGGCCTTCAAGTCTTCCTTCGCCGACACCCCTTTTGATGGGTCCTCTTTGTTTGGACCCAAGGTGAAGGACACACTGACTCGGTACGAGCAGGAGGGCAAGACCTTGACTGCCGTTGGGGCCCGTTTTTCCGCTCCCTCTAGGCCTTACCCCAAGGCCCAGAGAGGAGGGAAAATGTGGTTCAGGAAAATTCAGAGGTCTTTCCCTACTCCACCCAGTTATCCCCCCTCTAGAGGCAGGGGGGGGGGAATTCGGGAAGACGCCGTCCCAGAGGTGGCAGAGGCCCCCGTAACTCTGGAGACCGCGATTCCTTTCGTGGTTCCTCCTACGCTCACCGTCCCTGAGTTGGTGCCTGACTGTGCAGCTCTGGAGCCAGTCGGGGGTCATTTTGCGGAACACCCACAGGCTTGGGAAGCTATTACCAGCGACCAGTGGGTGCTCCGGATTATTACCGGAGGCTATCTCATTCCCTTCATCAAGCCCCCCCTTCCCTTCAGGGAAATCCCGGACGTGCCACCCAGTCAGCGGGATCAAGCAGCAATAGAGGTTTCAAAGCTGCTAGAAAAAGGAGTCATCCAGCCTGTCCCCGCCGATCAGATCGGATCAGGAACTTACTCAAGACTATTTTTGGTGCCAAAAAAGACAGGGGACTTCAGGCCCATTTTGGACCTCAGTTCATTGAATCACTTTGTGAAAAAGTCCAAATTCCGAATGGTCACTCTTCAGTCCATTCTCCCACTGTTGGAGAAGGATGTCTGGATGTGCTCCATAGATCTCAAGGATGCTTACTATCACATTCTGATAAGTCAAGAGTCCAGGAGTCATTTATGCTTTCGCCTGGGAGACGGTCATTTCCAGTTTCGAGCACTGCCCTTTGGTCTCACCACAGCCCCCAGGGTGTTCACCAAGTGTCTGGCAGTGGTGACTGCTCACCTGAGAAGTCTAGGATTCCAAGTCTTTCCATATCTAGATGACTGGCTCCTTACTGCCCCCTCCAAGCATATACTAATTCAGTCGCTCATGGCCACAGTCAGCTTGGGCCGTTTCCTAGGAATCACTTTCAACTGGGAAAAATCTGTGCTACAGCCATCTCAGCGTATTACCTTTATAGGCGCAGAGTTAGACACACGAAGGATGCGCGCCTTCTTACCGGCAGAAAGGATTCAGGTTTTGCAGAATCAAGTTCGATCCTGCCTCCCCCTATCAAGAGCTCCAGCCAATCTGATTCTGCAGGTATTGGGGTTGATGGCATCAACTATTCTCCTAGTCCCCTTAGCCAGACTGCACATGCGAGTGCTGCAATGGCTACTTTCGGTTCAATGGTCCTATCAGGAACTTCCCTTGAACCACTTGGTTATGATTACGGAAAGTTGCCGTCGAGATCTGCGTTGGTGGCTCCTCCGATCCAATCTCGACCAGGGCGACCTTTATCCTTCATTCCCCCATTGCCACTGTGACCACGGACGCCTCCCAGGTAGGGTGGGGGGGTCATTATCTGGACAGGTCTGTCCAAGGCACATGGCAACCCCAGGAAGCGCATTTACACATCAATATCCTGGAAATGAGAGCGGTGCTACTGGTACTACAAGCTCTCCATCATGCTCTCCCGCAAGGTCTGATTTCTATCCTATCTGACAACATGTCGGTAGTTTGGTATATAAACAAGCAAGGTGGGACCAGGTCGTACCCACTGTGCACAGAAGCCATGAGACTTTGGCACTGGGCGGTAGCTACCAACCGCTTCCTAATGGCAACGCACATCCCGGGGAAATCCAGTGTGATTGCGGACAGACTAAGCAGGACTATCCTGTTACCCCACCAGTGGTCCCTCAACCAAAGAGTGGCTGCGAAAATCTTCGCCAAATGGGGTCTCCCTTGCTGCGATTTGTTTGCCAGCCCCCACAATGCGAAGTGCAGAGAGTTCTTCACTCTGACACTCTCTCAGGGACAAATTCCCAGGGACGCTCTAACCCACATTTGGCCCCCCGGTCTCCTTTATGCCTTCCCTCCAGTTCCCCTCCTGCCGAGGGTGATACAGAAGGCAATTTACCTGGAGAGCGACATGATTTTGATTGCCCCGCACTGGCCTCATCAGGTTTGGTTCCCCTTCCTTTGGAGGTATGCGGTGGAAGGTCCATGGTTTCTGGACCCGGTGCCAGACCTGTTGACTCATTAGTCAGGACAGTCTCACCCATCTCTCAGGTCCTTGAGGTTGGCTGCTTGGTTACTCCACTTCCATCCTTAGTCAGGGACAGTTCCCTCTCTCTGGAGGTTATCCACATTTTGTCCTCTTCTCACAAACCTTCCACTATCAAACTGTATTCCAGCAAATGGAAGAGGTTTGCCCTTTGGGCACAGCGACGAGGTATAGACCCTCTTACTGCCCCAGTACCGGAGGTCTTAAATTTCCTGGCCTCTCTTTTACAGTTGGGCTCTTCAGTTTCCACGATTAAGGTTCAGCTAGCGGCCATCTCTAATTTTCATGTTTCTTTTGAACCTTCATTAATGGCAAACAAGCTTTGCAAGTCTTTCCTTAAAGGAGCGTGGCTCCTTAGGCCCCCGATATCTCATCCTGTGCCCCCTTGGGACCTAAATATGGTCCTGGCTGCCTTAACTGTCCGCCCCTTTGAACCAGCAGCTACCTGTGATATGAAATTCCTGTCTTGGAAGACCGCTTTTTTAGTGGCCATAACTTCGGCCAAGCGGGTTTCAGAGCTCAGGCTCTTTGTTCTAATTCTCCTTATTTGATTTTTCACAAAGATAGTGTCCCTTAAATTAAATCCCTCTTTTTTTACCAAAGGTAGCATCTTCTTTCTGCATTCAACAGTCCCTAGAGCTCCCTGTATTTTTTTCCCAAATTCTCCAATAACGCAGAATATATCTTTCATCAGTTGGATGTCCATAGACAACTGCGTTTTTATTTGAACAGGACTACTCAGACGCGGAAGTCAAATCAACTGTTTGTGTCCTTTGCAAAAAAACAGGTTGGGTCAACCAGTGGCTAAAACCTCCATAGCCAAATGGATTAAAGATTGCATCTGTTTCATTTATTCGCAGGCTGACAAAGAGCTTCCCTTTCCAGTCAGGGCTCATTCTACCAGGGCAATGGCTACTTCTGTAGCATTCCACTCCAAATTATCAATAGATGATATTTGTGCTGCGGCTACCTGGACTTCTCCACACACTTTCATTTCTCATTACAAAATAGATGTGGCTTCTCGAGGCAGGGCTTCCTTTGGTTCCACAGTTCTCAGGAGTGTTTTCCAATGAGCCACCCGGGATTTAGGTGCTAGGGACGCTGTCCCATCAGTTATGAATGTAGGTGAGATAGGATCCCATTACATCTTTTAGTTATGTACTTACCATAACTTCGGATGTATGGGATCCATCTCACCTACATTTATTCGTACCCACCCTCCTTTCCCCCTTCCATTCGGATTTAGAGGAAATGTTGGTCCATTTGGAGATCTTCTCTTGAAGAACTTTAGTTGGTTGGAGTAACTGGTATTTTTTCTGTGTTTCCATGTAAGTATGAAAGCAAACAAACAAGATCTGGGGAAGCAGGTGTGGTGCATCCTGGGATAGAGGGTAGCCCAGCCAATAAGAGACTTCGTTCTAGTATACTAGTTGGCCGAGTCGGAGCCGATGGATCGGCTCCGAACCCATCAGTTATGAATGTAGGCGAGATGGATCCCATACATCCGAAGTTATGGTAAGTACATAACTAAAAGATGCACGCACTCAAAGCTCTCCTCAGTATGGAGAACATCGATATCTGTGCAGTGACAGAAACCTGGTTCAAGGCTCCAGAGAGCACCACAGCACTACCAGGCTATACCTTGTATCATGCTTTTCGGCCCCAAAACCTGGACCGAACCACAAAAGGAGGGGGAGTTTCCATATTTATCAAGGATATCCACACCTCCAGGTTAGTGGCATTGCACGAAGTATCGGAGACCATCCATGTGCAACTAACAGTGGGCAAGACTGCTTTTCAGTTTATAGCATCCTACAGACCACCCTCTCAAAGTCAGGAATCCCATTCGGCTTTCCTGAAAACATTGGAGAACGTGATGATCTCTCCAAACACCATTATATTGGGCGACTTCAACTATCCAAACATTGACTGGGAGCACTACTCAAGCCCCAGCACCTTAGCCCAAAGATTCCTGGAAATTATAAACTCAAATGCTATGGAACAACTAGTCACCACTCCCACAAGAGGGGACAACATACTAGACCTGATCATTACCAACATGGGGACTCTATGCTCCACACCAGAAGTATATCCCTCATTGGTAAGATCAGACCATAAATTAATTTCACTGGATGTCCACATCCCGACCCCACCCCCAGCCCAGAAAACCACAGTGAAAAACTTCTCAAAAGTGAACTTCTCGCTTCTCAAAACCGAAGTGGAATCCTTCAAGGCCCCAGGGCCAGTGGAAACTACAGCCCAAACTGCAGAATCCTATATAAACGGACATCTCCAGGAATGCATGGATCATGCTATCCCAAACAAAACCAAGACCCAATCATCCAAAGGCAGGTGTCCAGTCTGGTGGACCCCTGCCATAAATAAACTGTACAACAGAAGGAGGAAGCTACTATATGATAGAGCAAAATCCCTAATAGGGAAGGCATCTCTGATCAGTACTAGCAAAAAATTACGATCCCTCATAAAATCCTCCAAGGCCAGCTTCGAGAGAAAAATTGCACAGGACACCAAAGACAATCATAAGGCTTTTTTCAGTTATGTTAGAAACCTGGGATGCAACTCCCAGACTTGTTCTGAGTTGATTCTAAATGACAAAAAAATACACTGAACCCACAGACATCGCCAATATCCTGGCAGACAGGTTCAGTGCAAACCACCCGCAAAAAGAGCAAGTATCTATCGCGGCAGAGGGCTGCCTCCCAAACATCTCAGATGCTCAGGTGAAGGCTGCCCTCTCCAAAGCAAAAAACACTGCTTCCATGGGACCAGATGGCGTCCCAGGTTGCGTCCTACATGAACTACAAGAGGAACTAATCCCTCAAATAAAACAGCTATACAATCTCAGCCTCACTACAGGATATGTGCCCACAGAATGGCGTACAGCAACAGTGGTCCCACTCCACAAAGGTGGAGCCTCTACAGACCCTGGAAACTATCGCCCCATAAGCCTGACTAGCTTAGTCTGCAAGGTTATGGAGAGGATCATCATGGAGCTCATAAACAAAGACATTGGGGACCTACAGACACTAGATCCTACCCAGCTCGGCTTTGTCAAGGGCAGATCCTGCCTTTTGAACCTGGTTTACTTCTTTGAAACAGTCACCAAAGCCATAGATGAAGGGAAGGTAGTCCACACAGCCTATCTGGACCTTGCAAAGGCATTTGACACAATACCCCACTCGGGCATCATAGATAAGCTATCCAGCTTAAATATAAACCCCTATGTCACAAGATGGGTCACAAACTGGCTCAAAGACAGAACCCACAGAGTGAGAGTTGCTGGAGCCATGTCAGACTCGAAACCGGTCACAAGTGGTGTCCCACAGGGTTCTGTCCTGGGACCACTCTTGTTCGGTATATACTTTTCCGAGGTACAGGCAAACGTGGGAGGAATATGGCTCACCAAGTTCGCAGACGACTGCAAACTGGGCGCCATAATCAACTCTCCAGCTGACACAAACATCCTTCAAAAAGGTCTCACAGAGATAGATAACTGGTGCCAGCGCCATGGTTTAAAGCTAAATGCCAAAAAATGCATAGTCATACCCTTTGGCAAAAACAATGTGCCCACAAATTACCACATAGGCGGAAACCCATTAAGTACAGAGAAAGTTATTAGGGACCTGGGGACCCAAGTTGATAGCAATCTCTCCTTTGAAAACCACATTGCCAAAGTGGTTAGAAAGACCTTCTACATAGCCCACCTCATCACGAAGGGTTTCACATCTAGATCAAGAGAGGTAATCGTGCCCCTTTATTCATCCCTCACCAGGCCCATCATAGAATACAATGCCCCTTTTGGGATGTACCTTACCCGACACCTGCAGCAATTAGAAAGACCCCAAAAGTATCTCACCAAGAGGATCAAGGGTCTCAAACAGATGCCATATGCTGCTCGGTTAAAAAAACTCCAGCTCTACTCAGTTGCATACCGCCTACTTTGAGGCGATCTATGCCTGACATACAAAGCTATGTCAAATCCAGAATTAATGGACATGCTCCACCTCAGTAAATCTAAATCTCTTAGAGCCACACGCTCGGGGGACTTGAACCTCAGCACAGAAATAAATAGAACTTGCTGGAGGGACAGGTTCATAACCCAGAGGCTCCCTTCGCTCTGGAATAGAATTCCAGTTCATGTGAGGCAGAGCACCTCACTGAATCTCTTCAAGAAGAATCTCGATAAGTGGATGGGGGATCGTAGGTTTGTCCCAGGGATTACTCCCGTGTCACTATTAGACAGAGGCACAGTAAACTAAACCTTAAAAAGGGCACAGTATACTCAAATCAAGGGGTGGCGTAAGCCATACAGAATCGGGCTAGGCTTATAATTGCCCCAGGGCAGATAGCCTAGTATGAACCTATGAATTGCATTTTGCAGGCAAAGAAATATTCAAATATATCCATACCTGGATGATTGTTTAATTCAGGCAGAAAACCAGGCCATACTTCTATATCATCTGGCGTTTGTAAAAAGGGTTCTAACTTGTCTAGGGTACACCATAAACGAAAAGAAATCACAACTGGTACCCTCTCAACAGATTACATTCCTGGGTGCAAGCTTGAATACAACTGCCCAGATGGCTTTCCTCACGCCAGAAAAGCAAATTAATTTGGTAACTTACTTCAAACAAGTGGCCACAAAAACCCTGCTATCTGCAATACAAATACTGCAAGCCTTGGGGTTCATGGCTTACTGCATTCTTCTAATTCCATATGCAAGACTGCATATGAAGAAACTTTAGTGGTACTTAAAAAGTCTATGGAGTCAACATTGTCATACCCTGGAAACCATGCTTATGTCTGGAGTTCCTATGGTGGGCAGAGGCCTGCCACTAAAACAAGGGACTGCCATTCACACTACCCCCTGCCACCCAAACCCTAACTACAGATGCATCAGACTATGCATGGGGGGCTCACCTGGCAGGGAAGTGCATTCGAGGCAAATGGAACCCAAATCAAATGCACCTACATATCAATCAAAGAAATGTTAGCTGTACAGAATGCTCTGACAGCCTTCAAGGGCTACATTCTTCCAGGACAAGTAATGGTAAAGACGGACAACACTACAGTTATGTGGTACATAAACAAGCAGGGGAGTACACATTCCTACCCCCTCTGCAGACTCGCCATGACATTGTGGAACACAGCCTTGAGCTACCAAGTGCACCTACAAGCTCAATTCTTGCCAGGAAAATTAAATACACTGGCAGACGGACTAAGCAGAAATCTCATGGACCCACAGGAGTGGAGACTGGAACCGCGGATTTTCAACATATTGACAAATGGGGGAGCCCAGACGTAGATCTATCTGCCTCCCCCCGGAACTACCAGTTGGACAAATTTTGCACAAGAACTCAACACAAAAAAGCCTGGAAAGTGGATCAGTCTATGCCTTTCCCCCTCTGCCTCTACTCTGCAAAGTTCTGTTAAAAGTCAAACCAAGAATGATTTTGATTGCTCCAGATGGGCCACGCCAACACTGATACCTACTCCTGCACAGTGTCACAAATCTCCATGGCACCTGCCGCAGACACCTTCCTTACTGTCTCAGCAGGAGAACCAGATTCTGCATCCTCAGCTCCCAACATTGAACCTTGCAGCTTGGCTAATCACTTAAATTCACCCTTAGCATCCGTCAACAAACCTGTGATGGATGTCATCTTGGAGGCGAGAAGACCTAGTACTAGAAAATCTTATGCTGACAAATGGAAAAGATTCTGTGCTTGGAAACTGTCTCAAGGAATGAGCACAGCAGCGCCCAATTTACCTCAGACTTTACAATACTTAACTGAGATGCTTCACAAGGGTCTATCTTTTTCCTCCATTAAAATCCACGCCTCAGCCATTTCAGCTCATTACAACACAGAACCTCCCCACTTCTCTCATCCTCTGCTCAAGCAATACCTCGGAGGGGCCAAAAACTTGAGACCACCAACCCCTGCCTGAGACCTTAACTTTGTATTGGAGAAACTCACTCTACCTCTTTTCAAGCCAGCTGCTACTGCCAACTTAAAATTTCTTTCCTGGAAAACAGCCTTCCTTCTAGCAATCACTTCAGCTAGAAGGATATCTGAGTTACAGGCCCTTATGGCAGTGGAGCTTTTCATCATCTTTCATGTGGACAGGGTGTCACTCAGGACCAATCCATCCTTCATGCCCAAGGTGGTATCTAGTGTGGCTCTTAATCAGTCCATTCATTTGCCAACTGTCTTTCCCAAACCACAGAACAAAGGGGAACGGATTCTGCATTCATTGGATGTGCACAGACAACTTAGATTCTATTTGGACAGGTCTAAAACTCGAAAAAAATAATCTGAGCTGCTGGTAGCATTTGCTGCAGGGGTGGACAGGCTATTTCGAAACAAACTATTTCTAAATGGATAAGCCATTGCATTAACTTCTGCTATAAGCACCATGAAAACCTATCCCCCAGGGGATCAGATCTCATTCCACCACGGCTGCATCTACTTCTGCAGCCTTTCTCAGAGGTGTTCCTACCAGGGATATTCTAGAAACTGCTACCTGGAGTTCAGTTCATACTTTCACCAAGCATTGTCATTTACCAATTTTCTCTAAATTCAGAGCTGGCTTTGACACTGCTGTCTTGCAGGGCCTATGCTGTATAAATCCATCCTCCCAACCATAGCTTTGGGAATCTACCCAAATGTAATGACTGCAACAGTGAAACACCAAGAGCATAGTATAGTTGTGTACACTTACCATAAATGTAGATGTTCGAGTGTATTCACTGTTGCAGTCCTGGTTACCCTCCCTCCAGCCCCCAGTTTTTCTCTGACTATACTTCTACTTTCTGTTACTATGCTTAAAAGCCTTTTTGGTGTATTTTCTTTTGGGTGGCGGTATATTTTTGTGTTTTAAATTTTATTTGCTACCTATTTGGAGGGCACCTGACATTTGGGGCAAGAAAAACCGAGGTAATGACATCGGCTGCATGTTTTATACCCCTGACGTCCTGGAAGAAGGGACAGCAACCGAAGCAGGACCCAAGACTTTGTTAATCAGGCCGACTGAGGGCAACCTGCCAGCAGATTACCCAAATGTAATGACTGCAACAGTGAATACACTCTAACATCTATATTTATGGTAAATGTACACAACTGTACTTTCTGTATATTTAGTGCCATTGTGCTGTAACACAGAGCAGATCTGAGTGTTGCCATTTAGATTCTTGACATAGCTATAGAATGCTTTGTGGTTGTCTTTAGAGTCAATGGCAATTTTGTTTTCATAACTAGCTTTGTTGGATTTTATGAGGGATCTCAGCTTCTTACTGAGGTTGACCAGGGAGTTCCTCCAGTCGAAGGATTTTACTCTCTTGCAACATTTTCTTTATTCTGTTGTAGAGTTTGTTTATGGCAGAGGACCACCAGATCAGCTTCCTTTTTATGGAGGGATAGCATGATCCATGCACTTGTGTAAGTGCTTATAAAGTGCATTTGTGTAGGATTCAGCAGTCTTAGCTCTATTGTCTGTCTGCATGGGTGTCATGAAGTTTGCCACTTCTGTCTTAAGAAGTGTGAAGTTGGCTTTGGAGAAGTTTTTTTGCGGTGGTTTCCCTAATTGGGGGTGGGATGTGGATGTCTAGGGTGATTAGCTTGTTGTTGGATCTGACCAATGAGGAATTGACCTCTGGTGTGGAACACCGGTTGCCCATGTTGTTATGACCAGGTCTAGGATATTGCTGCCCCTGGTGGGGGTGTAAATAAGTTGATCCAAGGCGTTGGAATTTGAGTTCCAGAAAACGTTGAGCAAAAGAGTTGGTACGTGAGTAGTTTTCCCAGTTAATGGTGGGGTAGTAGAAATCGCCCATTATTAGGGTGTTGGGTTTGTACCATAATACTTTCCAGTGTATCAAGTAATGAGTGGGAATCCTGGGGCATGGTGGGGGGTCTGTAGCAAGCTACAATTTGGATTGCAGTCATGCCCAGAGTTAGTTGCACTTGGATAATCTCGGATGCATTATGCTGTGCAACTAGCCTGGAGGTGTGGATATCCTTAATGAATATGGACACGCCATCTTTAGTGCTTCGTTCTGGGTTAGGTGGCCGAAAGGTGTGGTATGAATTATAGCCTGGTAATGCAGGGGTGCTCTCTGGAGCTTTGAACCAGGTCTCTGTCACTGCACAGATATTAATGTTCTCCATTTTAAGGAGTGCCTTGAGTTAGTGCATTTTGAGGTTTAGACATCTAGCATTACCCTCAGATTTTGCTTGCTTGTACCTGTTATGGTGGTGAATTTATCATTTGAACCTTGCTAAAAAGGGCACTATAGGGGTGGCAAGAGCCTTAGCCAGTATCCGGAATCTCAAGGGCGACAGGTGCAGGCCATCTCTGGCAAAGCATCATGGTCTGTCAATCATGTCGTCCCAGGCAGACAAATACTGGATCCCCTTAGAATGACACCAGAAGCTTAGCCAATTGTTGAAGTCAATCATTTTGTCCTTGTACTGTGGTATAATTCTAGGTGATGGCAGGATGCGACTCGGGGCTAGGGTCATACCTGCCTGGGCTACAAGGTTGGAGAGCTCCTCCATGTCTCTCTTCATGTAGTCCAGGGAGGTACGTTTCAGGTCATTCACACCAACATGGATAATGACAGTGTCATATTTGTACTTGTTGTGGAGTGACCTGAGTGTGTGTGTTATGTGGCGGATCCTGGCACCTGACAGGCAGCTGACAGTAACTTTCTCCTTGTTTAGCCTGGTGAGTGGAACATCAGTGTGCTTGACTATAGAGTCACCTATGACTAGAGTGTTGGGTACGTTATGCCTTATGGGCTGTGGTTGAGTGGCTCACTGAGTTTGTGGGCTATGTGTTATTTGGGTTGTGTTGGGGGGGGGTGGAGTTTGCTTGTGTTTTTGCTTTGGAGGTCCCTGATGCTTGGGCAGGTTTTTATTGAGCCTCTGCGAATGTAGGTGTGAGTTTTGTGTTTCTATGTGTGTGTTTTGGTGGTGTAGGTTTTGAGCGACTATGTGATGAGTGTGGTGTGGTGCAAGTGTTTACCTTCTCCTCTTGACTGTCTAATCCAGTCTTGGGTGAAGAGAGCTTTGCTTCCAGTTTGGCTATATAAGTGCATCTCTCACAGGTTTTTAATGTTGGGTGGTAGGAGGAGAGTGTTGTCTGTGTACATGAGGCAATTGCTGCATTGCCCCAAGATGCCCAGATTCATCAGGTAGACAGGAGAAATCACTGGGAGCTGACCCTTAGACATGCCTGGATAGGTGCTTATTTATTAAGTACTAAAAACTGCTTTCCTCTAGACAAATGAGGAAAGTTGAGTGCTGTAGTAATTTGCAGCTTATTTAGTGCTTATGAGTTCTGAACAAGTGCTGAGTTCAAAGAAAACAGATTTGAGTGCTGAAACTAGAAAACTGGTTAGTTCTAATAAACAAAATTAAGCTAGAAGGCTTCCCTCCAATACAGAAAGGTTTGGGGGCTCAGAAGCTTACAGTCTAGACCACTTACAGGAAAGGCAGGAAACAAGCTTACATTTTTTTTCTTTCCCAGATGCTCTTTGTACACAGTAGGAATGCCTGAAATCAGAATATGATCTCACTGCACTCAGTTGAGTGAGCAAATGAGATGGGCCCAGGAGTATCCAAACACAAATTTACAAGAAGGGCGGGCAGTTTCAAAGCCACCAAGATTAACACCAAAACAAAACCAGGGAGGGTGGGTGGAGTACTAACTGAAAAGAGTCAAAACTTCCAGTTCAGTTAATATTAAATGCAACACAAATCAATTATAATGCTGTATTTGAAAAAAAGTGCAGATAAAAGTTACTTAAATTCTCTTATACGTCCAATTGAATACAGCTAGATCTTAGCCGGCCAAAGCTCAGGCTGTACAAGTTCTTTTTTACGCATATATTAAGTGTTTTTATGAAAGTGTATTTATTAACTGTGAATAAATTTGAGTAATGTATAACACTTTAGTGTTTAACTGATCAGTTTCTAGATTTTAATTGTTGCAATGTATTTTTAAATATTAATTAGGCGTGTGTTCTTTCTATAGGTGTCTGTATCAGCTGCTAGTATATAAGAAGTAATGATGGTATTTTCATTTGTCTGAAGAAGTCTGGTGATGTACACCAGACTAAAGCACTCATCTCAAATCTTTGCGGTTTGTGTGCGTGATCCAGCCTGTACTCATTTTCTTTATTTTTTAAAGTTTGTGTGTTTTGTGGTTTTACCCTGTTGGGGATCCTCTTTTCTTGCACTAACCGATGTCAGAAAAACAATTGTCTCTCCCAATACCACACCAAGACTTTCATTCTTACTGCGTCACTTTATGCCCAGACCACGACCTCCTTCACTGTCGCTTTTGTGCTTTAATGCCAGAACTATCCATCGTCAGGCCCTTACTGTAGCTAGATATTTTTGCTTACAGCCTTCAAATTCCGATATGGCTTCGATAAGTCATCTGACAACAGATGATCTGGAAAAACGTAAGGATAAAGGCAGACAAAACCACACGGGTCCAAACCTACCAACGCTTCCGTTAAGCAAGTCGTCAATTCTCCGGTCCTCAGTGTGGCACTTTCGCAGCCCCTGATCCCCGCTTCTGTGGAGTCGCAGGCCGCTACAGATACCTTTTCGGAATTCAGTATGCCGCAAAATTCTTCGACTAAGGATCCTGCTGTTCTCTCCCTTGGATGGGTCAAGAGCCACTGAGCAGGCACCGGCTTCCGAGGCAGTACTTTGCTCTACCGATTCTCTGTACAAACCAACTATTTCTTTTGCATGTACCATTCTTTCGAAAACTACCAAGTTTCCAAGGCCCAGGTACAAACCACACCCAAGACACCAGCTACCCAATCTCGAGCACCTGCTACCTTGCCTCAGTCTCAAATGCTTAAAATGGTGGAAGACCTTATCATGCTGATCAGGGTAAACCAGGCTACCCCTTCCAAAAGAGATCCAACCCAGTAGCTTTGTCTGAACAGGAATCTGACTCTGATACATCTGAATATGAAGACATGCAACCCCTCTCTGCTTATGAGAGTTCTGAGGCAGAGGATTCCATTCCTTCAGTCTCTCTACCCGAGGACTTTTCCTTTGTGGAAACCCTTCATACCTTAAGGGAGCATTTCAAATGGGAATGTCAGGACTACCCTCAGTGTAGAAAGACTTTAGATCTTCCACAGCACAGACCCCTGGCCATTCTCCCAGTCCTGAATGTTGTGGACGATGTTTTCCTGGAATCCAGTTTGACTCCTGACACCCTTTCTCCTGCAACCAGAAAACCTGACTGGTATTAGAGTCCCTGACTCTCACACATTTCTTTTCAAAAATCCTACTGCTGACCCTGAGGTAATTTCTTAAGGGCCTAAAGGAATTAAAGAAACCTCTGCTAAGAATCCGAACCCCCAGATAGGGATTTCCAAGCACTAGACAGATGGGGTAAGAAAGTATACACCTCTGCTACTCTTGCTATCACAGCACTAAATTGCCAGTTCCATATGCTAAAGTTTGAGCAACATACCATGGAACTCCTCAAACAAAAAGGGTCTTACTTTCCTGTTTGTGCAGAATCTAGAGTTGCAAGAGTTGATGCATTCTGCAAGTCAAGTGACTAAGCACACCTTGCACTGTTGTTTTGACACCCTAGAAGCTTCTTGCAGGGCAGCAGTCTCTGGTTCTGTCCTTAGAAGGCATGCATGGCTTAAGGAACCACCCTTGCCAGACCATGTTAAATCTATATTATTGGATATGCACCCTGGCACTAAACGCAGAGGAGGTCTTAAAAAGATGGAAGAAAAAGCTAAATCTATGCAGACAGTTAAGGATTTCCTACAGGTCCAGCCAGCCAAGTTCAGCAGGCATTGCCCCTCCAAGCACTGGTCCTTTCCTGCTCCCTCCAGGTCAGTTCAACCCAGACCCAGGGGAAGCAGCCACAGGGAATGCAGAGATCAAAACAGTGGAATTCCTCCACTTCAAAACCAGGGAGTTCTAAGCCACCCCCTCATGTTAAGAACTCATGACAACTCTCCTCCCCCACCCTCTGCCCACCTGCACTAAGCCCTAGGAGGAAAACTCTCCTTTCATGCAAGCACCTGGGCCACCATTACCAATGACTGCTGGGTCCTCAACATAGTGTCCCAGGGATGCAAATTTTCTTTCCACACACTTCCAACCACAAAAGGGTTCCCAAACCTGGAAACTCTTATACCAATGATACCTTGCCCAAGGAAAGATTTTCTTTGGTGGACAGCAGCATGCTCCCACAACAAGGGACTACCTTTCTCACCACCACTCGCCACCCAGACCCTCACCACAGATGCATCACACTATGCCTGGGGTACATACCTGGATGGCAGGTGCATACAGGGCCAATGGAGCCCACAGCAAATCCATTTGCACATCAACCAAAGAGATGCTAGCTGTCCAGCATGCATTGACAATTTTCAAGCCCCTTCTATCCCCAGGGGGCTCTCCTGATCAAAACAGAGAACTGTGATGTGGTAGATCAACAAGCAGGGAGGGACTCACTCCTACTCTCTATGCAGGCTGGCCATGACCCTTTGGCACACGGCCTCAACCATGCAACTCCACCTGTTAGCACAATTCCTACCAGGTTTTCTAAACTCTCTGGCAGACCACTTAAAATCTTCTGGACCCACACGAGTGGCTAGACAAAAGAACCTTCAACCTAATAACTTAGAAATGGGGCACACCGAATGTCGACCTCCTTGCCTCCCCCACCAACCATCAGCTCAGCAAGTTCTGCACCAGGGAACATCACTGCATGGCTTGGAAAGTGGATGCCATTTCCTTCTCCTAGATCAGTCTGTCTATGCATTTCCACCACTACCTCTCATCACCAGGGTACTGCTCAAAATATAGGAGGAAAAACCAAGGACAATTCCTATTGCTCCAGACTGGCCTCACCAGTACTGGTACCCACTGCTGTGCAGCCTGTCCCCATGGCATCTTCTGACCCAGAGGGAAGGAAAATTAATGCAGACCCTCAATTTTGCAGCCTGGCTTATTCCCTGACCACTGATCAATCTGACAATCTCAGCAAACAGATTCTAGATATACATGAGGCCAGACGCCCTAGCACTAGAAAATCTTATGCTGACAAATGGAAAAGGTTCTGCACCAGGATTCAGGCTAAGGGAGCCGATATGGCACAGCCCTACCTCTCATCCTGGATTGCCTAGCTGACCTGCTACACAGTGGTCTCTCCTTTTCCTCTATTAAAATGCATGCCTCTGCTATCTCTGCTCGTTTCCACATTGAGCAGCCCCTGTTCTCTCACCCTCTGATCAAACAATTGCAAAAAGGGGCTAGCAACTTGAGGCCACCCAGAAGAGCACCTACCCTAGCTTGGGACCTTAAGTTTGTGTTGGAAAAGCTCACCCTGCCCCCCTATGAGCCAGCATCTTCAGGCAGAGTTAAAATTTCTCTCCTGAAAGACAGCTTTTCTTCTGGCCATCACTTCAGCTAGAAGATTCTCCAAGCACTCATGGCTGTGGAGCCCTTCATCATCTTCCATGCTGACAGGGTTTCCCTCAGGACTAACACATCCTTCATGCCCAAAGTGGTGTCCAGTGTGGCTCTCAACCAATCCATTTGCCCATCTTTTTCCCTAACCCACAAAACAAGGGGGAAAGGATCTTTCGCACTCTAGATGTGCACAGACAGCTCAGATTCTATCTGGACAGGACTAAATCATTCAGAAAGTCGGATCAATTACTGGTTAGCTTTGCTGCAGGGGCAGAGGGCAAAGCCACCTCCAAACATTTTCCAAATGGATAGCACACTACATCCATTTCTATTGCCAGCAACATGGAAAACCTCCCCCTAAGGGGGTCAGGACTTACTCCATCAGAGCAGCCACCACCTCTGCAGCTTTCTTCAGAGGAGTCCCCACCAGGAACATCCTGGAGGCTGCCACCTGGATATCTGTTCACACTTTCACCAAGCAAGCATTACCACCTGCCTATCTTCTCCAAATCCAGGGCAGGTTTTGCCACTGCAGTCTTGCAGGGCATCCCAGCCAGCCCCTAGTCTCCTTCACTGCTTCCACCCTTTCCCTCAGCTTTGCGAATCAACCCAAATGTGATCACTGCAACAGTGAAACATGAACATAATACAGTTGTGTACACTTGCCATAAATGTAGATGTTAGTGTATTCACTGTTGCAATCCTGTTTTCCCTCCCGTCCTTCTTTCTCTCTCTAATTACAAGGAACTATATGGTATTTACTTTCTATTGGTGGGGTTCTTCCACCATAACCTGGCTCCCACTTGGGGGCGCCTGACAGGGCAAGAAAAACTGATGTAATGGCATCTGCTGCCTTACTTTATACTACTGACGACCTGATGTCAGTGCTGAAGCGACAGCAACCGACGCAGAAATACTAAGCCTTTGGTATTCGGGATGGCTGAGGGCTACCCTGGCAGGGATAACCCAAATATGATGACTGCAACAGTGAATACACTCTAACATCTACATTTATGGTAAGTGTACACAACTGTACTTTACTTGACTATCTGTTCAGTTGGCAGCCATCTCTAGCTTTCACATAGACCAGAACAACTCTCTTCTATAGCTGTTTTAAACATTTGTAAAGCTCTTAAAAGGAACCTTTCTTCAATCAAAGATCCAGCTCCTCCTCGGGATATTACAGTCATGTTGCATGCATTGACTAAGCCTCCATTTGAACTAGCTACAGCAGTGGATTTAAAATTCCTATCTTGGAAAACAATTTTTCTAGTGGCTGTCACTTCAGCGATACAAGTGCTATCCTGCAAACCCCATATTTGCTTTTTCCTAAGGATAGGCTTTCATTGAGAAATAATTTCTTTCCTTCCTAAGGGAAATCAAAGCAAATATAAATCTGGCAACCAATTTACCAGTCTATTTCAACAATTTTCCATTAAAAGTGAATACATGGTTGTCTGTCCAGGTTTTTATCTTCTAGAACCAGACCTTTTAGGAAGTCTCAACTATTTATGGCTTTCTCAAAAATTGGGCAAAGTAGCATCTAGGAGATTTGATTGCATTACATTTATGTACAATAAAAAGGGATGTCCTTCTATTCCTATGTTGCAGTGTTCTTGTTGTGGGATTTCCCACCTCAGGCGACCTGTACATCTGCTCCTATACAAAAGCATCTTGGCTGTTGCAGCTGCGTTGGACGTGTCACACAGGGCCATAAACCAGGGGCCTTAAATGCAACGTCTGCATGCACAGACCTCAGAACCTTTCAGCCTCAGATGACCGATGCATTGTGTGCTTCAATTCAACGTAAACGTCTAAAAGGGTTGTCCTTACTATTTAAACCTAAAGGTCATTCCACAAGGGCAGTGGCCAGTTCTGCAGTCTTTGCTAATAGGCTTCCTGTCCATCTCTGCAACTGTTACTTTGTCAACAATTCACACATTTGTCACATAACTGGATGAACAATCTAGGTCTCACTCATCTTTTGGTTCCATTCTCAGGAATGTCCTTCCTTGATGTAGCCTTGGGCTATATGCTTGAGAATCTGTCCCAACAGTTGAATCGGATGAAAATAAACATTGGATGATAGATCCAAGTTGTCTTAATTTTAGTCTGAACATCCATCCCTGGTACTGAGGGCTGGTCGACTTTGGCAATCCCTGTCTACAATCTGCCGCCACTACCAGTATTCTTTAACATAGTCATGGCCTTTGCTCTACTATTTAGGTACGAGTCAGGATAAGGGTTAAGCTGATGTCAGTCTTCATTTTATCCATGACAGATGGGTCCAGTTCAGGTACTGGAACAGATTCTGGCATTACTATAGCTCGTGCCAGCCAAAAACTTGGGTTTCACCTCTACCCACAATCACCTGAAATCTCGTTTGCTACTTTTCTGAAAGCCCCATTTTGCCAGTGCTCTCTAGTTTCAGTGGGTTTAAGCAAACTTTCAATGTGAAGTTGTTCAATCTTGCCATTCATTCTTCACTGATGGGTTCGGTATGGCAGTTTGCAAAGCTCAAACTTTACCAGTAGCTCAAGGCCAAGCCCCTTATCCCATGATGCACTGAGAATTACCTCAGATCTAGTTTGCCGCAGCACTGATCAGAGATTCCAGTTTTGCTCGTGCCAGTATTTCTTCAAAAAAGCGTATTTTGCAAGTTGTTTAAAAAAAATCTTTTTCTATTCCTTCTAAATAGTAGTTAGTTGTGTAGCTTCTTAAAAGTTTCCTTTTTCCCATGTGTTTTTAGTGTGGTTTTATTGGCCTCGTGTTTTTGGCCTAGTTTAAATCTTTCTACCTTTTACATAGTATTTATATATATATATTTATTTATTTATTTAGTGTTGGCCTTTGTCTTTTGAGCCATTGTTTATAGGGCAGTGTGTTCTCTTTACCGTTTAGAGCGTAGTTCTACCTTTGGCTTTCTTCTAGGCTTATTTGTGTGGTGTGCTTTTTGAGCCTAGGTGTGGCTCTTCAGTACTCTGTGTGTGTATATATATATATATATATATATATATATATATATAAAAAATTTTCTTCTTAAGCTTATTGTGTGCTTGCGTTCTGTGTTTCAGCCTAAGGCATTTTAATTATTGGATATGGCTGATAAGGATAAGCACCCAAAGTCTGGATTTAAAAAGTGTCCAGACTGCGGGCAAAAAATGTCTGTGACTGATGGCCATGTAACGTGCGTTTACTGCTTAGGAGCTGTCCATTTACAGGAGTCTTGCAGCATTTGTCACTTTTTCCTCTAGGGTGTTACTGGAAAGGAAAAGAAAGTTAGTTGATAGAGGCTTGTTGAAGCATCCGTTTCATGAAGCATTAAGTGACCAGGAAGTGGCCAGCAAGTCCTCCAAATCCTCAGGGGACTCTAAAGAATCCAAACTGTCAAAGAAGTCCAAGAAAGTGGAAGATCCTGTGACATTGGCTCCACAGACCTCGGAGCCAACTGTCTTTTCTTTTCGGAGCTGGCCCACAACTCTGAAGCCGGTATCTGAGAGGCCTCTATCTCCACTACTTGTGTCTGTACCGTCGGTGCACTCTAGAAGGTCTTCTGTCAGCCTGTCTGATTTGGATATGGATCGATTGGTGCAGAAGCTTTTACGGGCACCAGGCCTTGCTAAATTGTTGTCTGCTCCGACCCCAGCATTGGAACCGAAGACCACTACCCCTGACTTGACTGCTCCTCCGAGCAGTACCAGACCTTCGGAGCCAGAGGGAGCAGATCTGTTGATCGTGGAGCCGAGACCTGCTCCAGTGTCCTCTGTTCCATCTATTCTTACGTCCTCTGCACCAACCGGGGACTCTAGGAGCCAACGCACTCCTGTCAGGTGCAGAGAGGGTAGTTGCATTGACTTGGTGCCGATTCTTCCTCTCTGGCCTTTGGCTTGGATGAGCTCAGCTCCTACCTCCAGCTCAGAGCACGCGGCCTCAGTGTGGGAGGGGTTGGCAGTTCCTTCGGGTCTGTCGACTCCTCATCGGAGCTGCGATGCCTTCGAAGCCATGAGGAGAGCCTTGTCCCCCAAGACATCCTGGACTCCAGGTCTTGCTTCTTCATACCCCAAAGCACCTGTGTCCACTTCTGCTTCCATCGTCCATGCTAGGTGTAGAGACCCTGAGCTTCAGGTAGCCTCACAGGGGGCTCCCTGCTCTTCTGAGACTTCCCCAAAGGTTCCCACTGAAGAAGTCCCCAGGAGAGATTGTGCAAGAGGGGACACTTGGATTCCCCACAGGAGTCTTTGACATCTGATATTGACTTGGATGAGTCAGAAGGATCCCCACGGTCCCCTCTGAGGATATCTCCTTTGCAGAGATACACGAGATCTTTAAGCAGAGGGGTGATTGGCAGTCCAAAAGCCCTACTGAGGATGAGTCAGATGTTCGTGTTTCACTGTTGCAGTCATTACATTAGGGTTATCTGCCTGCATGTAGCCCTCAGCTGGCCCGATGATCAAAGTCTTGCGTCGGATGCTCTCTCTTCTTCCATGACATCAGGTCATCAGGGGTATAAAGCATGCAGCCGACGCCATTACCCCAGTCTTTCTTGCTGCGCGGTGCATGAAGCAGAAGCAGTTCATAAGTGCCAGTCTGCTGACTCCTGAAATTTTCGTTTTTGAGTTTCAGAACCAAAGTCTTCAAAAAAGCTAAGTACCCCATTGGGGATCCTTTTTCTTGCTCTAAACCAATGTCAGTAAAAGTTAACAATTGAAAGCAAATACCTCAAAGATTTTCATTCGTACTGCATTCCTTGCTTAGGCCCAGACCACGACGTCCCTCGCTGTCTGTTTTGTGCCTTATTCAATCCTCGAACTATTCGCCGTTGGTTCATTTTTGCATCAAACTATTTTGGTACTCTAGTTTAATTATCCAGAAATGGCTTCAGTAAGCCATCTGACTACCAACATTCTGAAAAAATGTAAAGATAAAAACAGACCGCATAGGTTCAAAGCTGCCAACAATGCTTCCGTTAAGCTAGTTGCCAGTTCGCTGGTACTCAGGCACTTTCACAGCCCCTGATACCTGCTAATTCAGATCCGCAGGCCTCTACCGAGACCCATTCGGAGTCTGCTATGCTTCAAGATGCTTCTTTGATCATGGAACCTGCGGATGTCTCTACCTTGGATGGGTCTGGAGCCGCTTTGCAGGCACCAGCTTCTGCGGGTGTATTTAGGCCTACGAACTTGCATTTCAAACCGACGCCATCTTCTTCTTCAAGGCCTAAAACGTGACACACTCATAGAAAACCGACGTCCAAACCGCATGGTCAGGCCCATATGCCTAAAAAACAAATAAGAATGGCTGAAGACCTTATTACTTAGGGGAAGCCAGCCTTCTCCCTCTAAGAGACCTAGAACTGATTTTCTTTCTGATTCTTCTGATCAGGATTCTGACATTTCTGTTTCTTCTGATTACCAGGATTTTCCCTTATCTACCTATGAGGATTCTGATGCAGAGGACTCCATTCTTTCTGCTTCCTCTCCAGAAGACTTTTCTTTTGGTGAAACCTTGCAAACTTAGGGAGCATTTCCGCTGGAAAGCAAGGATTACTCTGACTCCAAACAGAGGCTTAGGGAATTCTTACTCCTACTGCAACACAGGCCTTTAGCTATCCCTCCTGTCCTGGAGATTGTAGATGATGCCTTCTTGGAATGTAGTCTAGCCCCAGACACTTTACCTCTGGCTCCCAGGAAACCTAACAGGTATTAGGTACCTGACTCTCACAAGTTCCTCTTCAAGAATCCTGCTGTGGACCCAGAGACCATTTCCCAGGGACCTAAAGGCATTAAGGCTACAAATGCCAAAAACCCTACCCCCTCTGATAGAGATTCCAGGGCCTTGGATAGATGGGGTAAGAAGGTATACACTTCTGCTACTTTGGCCATTAGGGCCTTAAACTGCCAGCTTCATATGTTAAAGTATCAGCAGCATATTATGGGACTACTTAAACAGAAAATTATGTTGATTTAATGGACATGCTCCACCTCAAAAAATCCAAGTCCTTTAGAGCTACACGCTCCAGGGACCTAAACCTCAGCACAAAAATAAATAGGACATGCTGGAGGGACAGATTAATTTCCCAGAGGCTCCCCTCACTCTGGAATAGAATCCCAATTCATGTTAGACATAGCCCCTCGCTGACCCTCTTCAAGCGAAATTTGGATGCGTGGATGGGAAATTGCAAATTCACCCCTGGGATCTCTCCTGTGTCCCTGCTAGACAGAGGCACAGTAAACTAATCTTAAAAGGGTACCTTCTGTGACCTACTTTACAGAGGCACAGTAGGCTTATCTAATAGGGAGGCGGAAGCCAAATACATTCTGGCTAGGCTTATAAATGCCCTAGGGCAGATAGCCTAGTATCTACCTATGAACCTATGATTCCTGACTGTGCTGAAAATAAAGAATTACAGGATGTAATGCATTCTGCTGAACAAGTTGGTAAACATACTTTGCAATGTGGTTTTAGCTCTCTAGAAGCATCTTGCAGGGCTGCTGTCACTGGGTCTGTTCTTAGAAGGCATGTGTGGCTTAAGGAACTTTTTTTGCCAGATCATGTTAAAGCTAAATTACTGGATGCTCCCTTAAACCAAGACCACCTGTTTGGCAACAAAGCAGAAGTCCTTAAAAAGATGGAGGAAAAAGCTAAATCTATGCAAACTGTTAAAGATTTCCTGCAAGTATAGCCTCCCAGATTCAGTAGGCATTGGTCTTCTAAGAATTGGTCCTTTCCTGTCTCTTCAGTCCAAACCCAGGAACAGTAGACCACCTAGGCTATAGTCTCAAGGTATTCACAGGCCTAAGCAGTGGGTGGCTTCCACTTCCAAAGCTGGAAGTAAGACCACCCCCCCTATGGAAAACTGTCACAATGACTTAACCTTAAACCTTCCAAGCCCTGCTCAATTTGCCTGCTCCCTTAGAGGGAAAAGGTCGCACTGCATGCAAAAATCTGGGCACTCATTACCCAGGACAAATGGGTTTTAAATATAGTTTCCCAAAGATACAGATTCCACTTCCACACTTTACCAACCCCAAACGGTTGGCCTCAAATCAGTGGGTAGAGGCTCAACAGCAGGTTCTCTTTCTAAGTATCGGGGCTATTCATCCTGTCCCAGCAGAAGAAAGGGGACAAGGTTTTTACTCAGGATGTTTCCTGGTACCCAGAAAAGGCAGCTCCTGGCGTCCTATCCTGGACCTCCCTATTCTAAACACCTTTTTGGTAATCCCAAAATTCAAAATGCTAACACTTCATCAGCTGCTTCCTATGCTAGGCAAAGATGCCTGGTTGGCAACCTTAGACTTAAAGGAAGCTTACCTGCACATTCCAATAAGGGAATCTTGCAGGAAATACCTATGCTTCAGGGCAGGCTACATGCACTATCAGTTCTCTGCACTTCCCTTTGGCTTATCTACTGCGCCCAGGGTATTCACAAAGTGCCTAGCTTCAGTCATTGCATTTTGCAGGCAAAGAAATATTCATATATACCCATACCTGGATGATTGTCTAATTCAGGCAGAAAGCCAGGACATGCTACTAAATCATCTGGCATTTGTAAAGAAACTTCTAACCTCACTGGGGTACACTATAAACGAAAAGAAATCTCATCTAGTACCTTGCCAACAAATTGTATTCCTGGGAGCAAATCCAAAAACACGGAAACAGTCCTCCAACTGCCGAAAGCAACACTTTATTGAATAACTCCAAAATCGAAAACGCTTTGTAAAACCACTATGCGTTTTCGTCCATATAAACACATGAGACTTCATCAGACAAAAATTCCTGGGAGCAAGCTTGAACACAACTTCCCAGATGGCTTATTTCACTCCAGAGAAACAAATTTGACAGGCTGCTTCAAACTACTGGCCACAAAGACCCAGCTATCTGCAAGGAAAATCCTGCAAGCCCTGGGGTTCATGACCTCTTCCATTCTACTAATTCCATATGCAAGACTGCATATGAGGAAACTATAATGGTGTCAACATTCTCCGGACCTGGAATCAATGATTCCTATCATTCCTTGTATAAAGACAGAGTTCTTTTGGTGGTCAGCGGCCTGCTACCACAACAAGGGACTGCCATTCGCTCTACCCCCTGCCGCCCAAACCCTAACAACAGACGCATCAGACTATGCATGGGGGACTCACTTGGCAGGGCAATGCATTCAGGGCAAATGGAACCAGAGTCAAATGCACCTGCATATCAATCAAAAAGAAATGTTAGCTGTACAGAATTCCCTGACAGCCTTCAAGGACCACATTCTTCCAGGACAATTATTGGTAAAGCAGACACCACTGTTATGTGGCACATATACAAGCAGGGGGAACCCACTCATATCCTCTCTGCAGACTAGCCATCACTCTCTGGAACACAGCTTTGAGCTACCAAGTGCACCTACAAGCTCAATTCCTACCAGACAACATAAGCAGAAATCTCATGGACCCACACGAGTAGAAACTGTAACCAAAGATATTCAATATTTTGGGAAACAAATGGGGGAACCCAGAGAGAGACCTGTTTGCCTCCCCTCAGAACTACCAGTTGGACAAATTATGCACAAGGACTTCCCACAGTCAAGCTTGGAAAGTAGATACCCTGGCCTTCACCTGGGAAAGCCTCTCAGTTTATGCCTCCCCCCCTGCCCCTCTCCTCTCGAAAGTTCTGCTAACGATCAAACAAGACAAACAAAGGACTATACTGATTGCACCAGACTGGCCACGCCAGCACTGGTACCCCCTCTTGCACAGTATGTCACTGCTGGAACCATGGCACCTGCCTCAGACCCCTTCCCTGCTGTCCTAGCAGGAGGGCCAGATTCTGCACCTCCAGCTTCAAACCCTGAACCTTGCAGCCTGGCTAATTCCCTGAGCTCTCCAATAGCCTCCCTCAGTAAGCAGGTGCTAGATGTCATTCTGGAGGCAAGGAGGCCTAGTACTAGAAAATCTTATGCTGAAAAGTGGAAAAGATACTCTTCCTGCAGTCAGACTCAAGGGATGGGCACAACAGTGCCCAGCTTACCACATATTCTTCAATACTTAACAGAGATGCTCCACAAGGGCCTTTCCTTTTCATCAATTAAAATTTATGCCTCAGCCATTTCAGCACATTATAATACTGAGACACCCCTCTTCTCTCACCCCCTGCTGAAATAATTCCTCAGAGGGGCCAAATATTTAAGACCACCCAGGAGAGCCCCTACTCCAGCCTGGGACCTTAACTTTGAATTGGAAAAGCTCACTCTACCTTCTTTTGATCCAGCTGCAACTGCAGAGTTGAAATTCCTTTCTTGGAAAACTGCCTTCCTTCTAGCCATCACTTCAGCAAGAAGAGTGTCTGAATTACAGGCTGTCATGGCAGTGAAGCCCTTCAACATATTCCATGCTGACAGGGTGTCCCTCAGGACCAATCCTTTCTTTCTTTATGCCCAAGGTGGTATCCAGTGTGGCCCTTAATCAGTCCATTCATTTGCCTACCTTTTTTCCTAATCCATACAACAAAGGAGAACGAATACTGCACTCTTTGGATGTGCACAGACAACTTAGATTTTATTTGGACAGGACTAAGCCTCTCAGAAAAACTGAACAGCTGCTTAGTTGCATTTGCTGCAGGGGCAGAAGGGAAGGCCATTTCAAACCAAACCATTTCTAAGTGGATGGGCCATTGCATTCATTTCTGCTATAAGCACCATGGAAAACCTGCCCCACAGGGGATAAGATCACATTCCACCAGGGCTGCATCTACCTCTACAGCCTTTCTTAGAGGTGTCCCTACAAGGGACATCCTAGAAGCTGCTACCTGGAGCTCTGTATATACATTCACCAAGCATTACCACTTGCCTATTTTTTCTAACTCCAGGGCTGGTTTTGCCACTGCAATCTTGCAGGGCTTAATAGCTAGTCCTAATGCTCTCTAACTTCTTCCTCCCTTAGCTTTGGGAATCTACCCAAATGTAATGACTGCAACAGTGAAACACAAAGAACATAGTACAGTTGTGTACACTTACCATAAATGTAGATGTTACTGTATTCAAAGTTGCAGTCCTGGTTACCCTCCCTCCAGCCCCCTGACTTATCTTGGCTATACCTTGCTTCTTGATTGTGTATTTCAGCTTTCTGGTGTATTTGCTTTTTGCTGGAGGTGTAAACTTGTATATAATTGCTTTCCATTATGGGGCCACCTGACATCTGTGGCAAGAAAAACTGATGTAATGGCATTGGCTGCTTGCTTTATACCCCTGACGTCATGGAAGAAGAGAGAGCATCCGACGCAGGACCCAAGACTTTGATAATCAAGCTGGCTGAGGGCTACCTGCAGGCAGATAACCCTAATGTAATGACTGCAACAGTGAATACACTCTAACATCTACATTTATGGTAAGTGTACACAACTGTACTTTCTCCTGAAGGCTTTCGGGTCTCAACCCTCCACCTCTTGGGTGTCTCTGCCCTTTGATGAACTCATGCAGCTGGTCTCTTGGAGGGTGTGGGAGTCACCGGAGTCCATGAAGCCTGTTCCTCGAAGGCTTAAGTTTATTTCTGCACCAATAGATAAAACTCTTTTGTCCAAAGGATTCCCTGTTGATGCCATGGTGGTGGCGGCATTCACCAAAAGAGAAATGTCTGAGACTTCCTCGTCTATTCCTCTTCCTAATAGAGTGTGCAGGATCATGGATAGATATGGGAAATGCATGTTTAGTTCAGCGACTTTTACACTCCGTTCACTGGACTATTTGACCCATTTCACTAGGTTGCAAAGAGATGATCTCAAGGAGTTGGGAGACACTGTTCAGGGTACTGTAGTTGCAGGGGCCTCTGACAAAGTTGCCACCCAGCTTGCTACCTTAAATTCTATTGTGGACTCGTCCATGCGTCTCTTATCATATGCTGATAGGATGAATAGGGCAGCGGGTACAGGAATTGTTCTCAGAAGACAATCCTGGATGTGCTTGTGTTCCTTCGTAGAGCCCTTTAAGTCTTCATTCTTGAACACCCCTTTTGATGGCTCATCCCTTTTTGATCCAAAAGTGAAGGAAACTTTGACCAGGTTGTGAACAGGAGGGAAAGACTCTGCTGTCGGAGTCCATTTTTCCACCCCTACTTGGCCTTACCCAAAGGCCAAAGGGGAGGAAAGATGTGGTTCTGGAAAGCCCAAGGAGCCATTCAGGACACGTGGTTCATAGGTTCATACTAGGCTATCTGCCCTAGGGCATTTATAAGCCTGGCCAGAGTGTGTTTGGCTTTCGCCACCCATTTTAAATTAATTTTGCTATGCCCTTTTTCGAGGTTAGTATACTGTGCCTCTGTCTAACAGTGACACAGAAGTGATACCCGGGGTAAACCTATGATCTCCCATCCACTCATCAAGATTCCTCTTGAAGAGAGTCAATGAGGGACTCTGCCTAACCTGGACTGGGATTTTATTCCAGAGTGAAGGGAGCCTCTGGGTTATGAATTTGTCCCTCCAGCATGTCCTATTTATTTCAGTGCTGAGGTTCAAGTCTCTCGAGCACGTAGCTCGATGGGATTTGGATTTTCTGAGGTGCAGCATGTCCATTAATTCCGGGTTCGACATGGCTTTATACGTCAGGCACAGATCGACTCTGAGCAGGCGGTATGCCACTGAGTAGAGCTGGAGTTTCTTTAACCGGGCAGCATATGGCATCTGTTAGAGCCCTTTGATCCTCTTGGTGAGGTACTTTTGGGGTCTTTCCAGTTGCTGCAGTTGTCTGGTAAGGTACATCCCAAAAGGGGCATTGTACTCAATTATGGGCCTGATGAGGGATGAGTAAAGAGGCACGATGACCTCCCCTGATCTAGATGTGAATCCCTTCATGATTAGGTGGGCTATATAAAATGTTTTTCTAACCACTTTGGCCACGTGGTTGTCAAATGAGAGATTGCTATCAACTTGGGTCCCCAGGTCCCTAATTACTACTTCTGTACTTAATAGATTACCACCTATGTGGTAATTTGTGGGCACTTTGTTTTTGCCAAAGAGAATGACTATACACTTTTTGGCGTTTAGCTTGAGGCCATGGCTCTGGCACCAGTTGTCTGTTTCTATGAGGCCCTTTTGGAGGATGCTTGTGTCGGCTGGAGAGTCTATTATGGCGCCCAGTTTGCAGTCATCTGCGAACTTGGTAAGCCACAGTCCTTCCGTGTTGGCCTGTACCTCCGAGAAATATGTACCGAACAAGAGAGGTCTCAGGACTGAGCCTTGTGGGATGCCACTTGTAACTGGTTTGGAGTCTGACATGGCTCCAGCAATTCTAACCATGTGGGTTCTGTCCTTGAGCCAGTTTGCAACCCATCTAGTGACATAGGGGTTTATATTTAAGCTGGTGAGCTTATCTATAATGCCCGAGTGGGGTATTGTATCGAAGGCTTTTGCGAGGTCCAGGTAGGCTGTGTGGACCACCTTCCCCTCGTCAATGGCCTTGGTGACTGTTTCAAAGAAATCGACCAGGTTTAAGAGGCAGGATCTGCCCTTAACAAAGCCGAACTGGGTAGGATCCATTGTCTGTAGGTCCCCAATATCTTTATTTATGAGGTCCATGATGGTCCTTTCCATAGCTTTGCAGACCAAGCTAGTCAGGCTTATGGGGCAATAGTTTCTAGGATCCGTTGAGGCACCACCTTTGTGGAGAGGGACCACTGTTGCTGTATGCCACTCTTTGGGTACATATCCTGTAGTAAGGCTGAAATTGAACAGTAGTTTTATGTTTGGGTTTAGCTCTTCTTGGAGTTCATGTAGGACCCAGCCCGGGACACCGTCTGGTCCCATTGATGCTGTGTTTTTTGCTTTGGAGAGGGTGGGTCTTACCTGAGCATCTGAGATGTCAGGGGGGCAGCACTCTGCTGGGATAGATATTTGCCCTTTTGGTGGGGGGGCGAAGTTTGCGCTGAACCTGTCAGCTAGGATGTTGGCAATGTCTGTGGGTTTGGTGTATTTTATGTCATTTTGGACTAATTCTGAGCATATCTGGGAATTCCCACCCAGGTTCCTAACATAACTAAAGAAAGCCTTGTGATTATCCTTAGTGTCCTGTGCAATTTTTCTCTCGAAGCTGGCCTTAGACGATTTTATCAGTGCCCATAGTTTTTTGCTAATACTGATCAGAGATGCCTTCCCTTTTTGGGATTTTGCTCTATTATGTAGTAGCTTCCTCCTCCTATTGTATAGTTTGTTTATGGCTGGGGTCCGCCAGACAGGACGTCTGCCTTTGGAGGATTGGGTCTTGGTTTTATTTGGGATTGCATGATCCATGCATTCCTGAAGGTGTTCATAGAATGTGTTTATAAAGGATTCTGTGGTCTTGGCCGTATTTTCCACAGGCCCGAGGGCTTTGAATGATTCCACCTCGGTTTTGAGGAGTGTGAAATTTGCTTTAGAGATGTTTTTCACTGTGGTTTTCTGGGCAGGGGGTGGGGTCGGGATGTGAATATCCAGTGAGATTAGTTTATGGTCTGATCTTACCAGTGAGGGATACACTTCTGGTCTGGAGCATAGAGTCCCCATGTTGGTGATGATCAGGTCCAGTATGTTTTCCCCTCTTGTGGGAGTGGTAACAAGTTGTTCCATAGCATTTGAGTTTATAAATTCTAGGAACCTTTGGGCTAGGGTGTTGGAGCTAGAGTAATGCTCCCAGTCTATGTTTGGGTAGTTGAAGTCGCCCAATATAATGGTGGTTGGAGAGACCTTTATATTTTCCAGTGTTCTCAGGAAGGCCTAGTGGGGTTCCTGGGTTTGGGAGGGTGGTCTGTAGCAGGCTATAAACTGGAAGGCAGTTTTACCCACTGTTAGTTGCACATGGATAGTCTTTGATGCTTCATACTGTGCCACCAACCTGGAGGTGTGGGTATCTTTGACGAATATTGATACTCCCCCTCCTTTTGTGGTTCGGTCCAAGTTTTGGGGCCAAAAAGCATGGTATGAGGCATAACCTGGTAGTGCTGGGGTGCTCTCGGAAGCCTTGAACCAGGTTTCTGTTACTGCACAGATATCAATGTTCTCCATGCTAAGGAGAGTTTCGAGTGTGTGCATCTTGAGGTTTAGACTTCTGGCGTTGAGTAGCATTACTCTTAGTTTCTTATCCCTTGTGATACCTATGGAGGTTGGTTTGTCTTTTGAGCCTTGCCTAAAAAAGGCACTATGGGGGTAGCAAGAGCCTTTGCCAATATCCGAAAGCCCAGGGGTGACAGGTGCAAGCCGTCCCTAGCGAAGCATCGTGGCTTGTCGAGCATGTCATCCCAGGCTGACAGGCATTGGATCCCCTTTGAATGACACTAATACTTAAGCCAATTGTTGAAATTGATCATCTTGTCTTCATATTGTGGCATCATTCTTGGTGAGGGTAAGATGCTACTCAAGGTCAGGGTCATACCGGCCTGGGCTACATGCTCAGAGAGCTCCTCTATGTCTCTTTTCATGTAGTCCAGGGAGGTACGTCTCAGGTCATTCACACCAGCATGGACAGTGACTGAGTCATATTTGTACTTGCCTTGGAGTGACCTGAGTGCTTGTGTTATGTGGCGGATCCTAGCACCTGACAGGCAGCTCACCGTGACCTTCTCCTTGTTCAGCCTGGTGAGCGGGATGTCAGTGTGCCTAACGAGAGAGTCACCTATTACAAGTGTATCATGTGTGTTGTTTAGCCTTAAGGGCTGTGACTGTTCGGCACACTGGCTTTGTGAGCTATGTGTTGCATGTGTTTTGTTTGATAATGGTTGGCTCCCAGCCAGAAATGCAGGTGATCTCTGGCTGGCCTGACCATTTTTTATGTGGTAGTACACATCCTTGAGATCTATTGAGCACATCCAATTGTCTTTCCCTAAAAAGGGAAGTATTGACTGTAGCATGACCATCCAGAATTTCTAGGGGTAGAGGATGGGGTAATAGTGGAAGATGCCACCCTCGTGGCATAGAGGGTCCGCAACACCAGGGTGATAGAGATCACTTCTCTGGTCAGCCCAATCAGTGCTCCTGAAAGGAGACCCGACTGTCCTGCTCTGGAGGCAGTCGGGGGTCGCTTATCTTTGTACCCAGACGCCTGGCAAGATATAACAAAAGACAGCTGGGTACAAAGTATCATTTCCAGAAGGTATTTCATACATTTCTCCACACCCCCACCCACCCACCCACAAGGAGAATCCCAGATATTCCACCCAGTTACAGGGAAAAAGCAACTATAGAGGTCCTCAAGTTGCTAGAAAAGTCACCCAACCAGACCTAGCAGACCAAATAGGATTCGGAACTTACTCAAGGTTCTTTTTGGATCCAAAGAAAACAGGAGACTGGAGACCAATTTTGGACCTCAGCAGACTCTACCAATTTGTGAAGAAAGAGAAATTCTGGATGGTCATGCTACAGTCAATACTTCCCTTTTTAGTGAAAGACAATTGGATGTGCTCAATAGATCTCAAGGATGCGTACTACCACATAAAAATGGTCAGGCCAGCCAGAGATCACCTGCATTTGTAGCTGGGAGCCAACATTTATCAATTTCGAGCCCTGCCCTTGGGTCTCACTACAGCTCCCAGAGTTTTCCCCAAATGCATGGCAGTGGGTCACGGCTCACCTGAGGCGTCTGGAATTCCAGGTGTTTCTGTACTTAGACAATTGGCTCCTTACCTCACCACCAGGCATCAACTAATTCAGGCAAAGGAATACACTCTGCAATCACTTAGGCATTACAGTCAATTCAGAAAAGTCTGCCTTGTCGTCATCGCTGCATATCATTTTTATAGGGGCAGAGTTTCACTTCAACCACCACTCTAAGATTACCAATCGAGAGAGTTTTTGTCCTTCACCAGTATGTCAGCACATTGGTATCGAAAGACAGAGCACCACCCGTGGAAGTTCTAAACTTATTTGGTTTGATGGCTACAGCAATCCTGGCCATACTATTAACAAGGATGCATATGCGAATTCTTCAATGGCTGTTGTTCACTCAATAGTCTTATCAAGAACTTCCAATGAATCACACGATCTTAGTTACGAACTCTTGCAAGAAAGATCTCCAGTGGTGGTTGACATCTCTTCATGTAACCATAGGGATGCCCCTTTGTACTACCTCCCCCAATAGCCACTGTGACCACGGACACTTCACTGATAGGGTGGGGGAGGGGCATTTTCAGGGAAAGACTGCCCAAGGCACATGAACGGATCAAGAGTCACATTTGTATATCAATGTTCTGGAGATGAGAGCAGTACTTCTGGCGTTGCAGTACTTCCAGGAGACTCTTCCTCTAGGAACGATTGCAATTCAGACAAACAATATGTCAGTAGTCTGGTACTTGAACAAGCAAGGCAGAACCAAGTCTTACCCCCTTTGCCGAGAAGCCCTCACAGTTTGGCGGTGGACTGTTTCCTCTCAGCACTTTGTTAGCAATGCACATCCCAGGGAGATCCAGTGTGATAGCAGACAATCTGAGCAGGGCAATCTTGTTGCCGCATGAGTGGTCCCTCACGAAAGAGATTGCGGAAAGGATTTTCCGCAAATGGGGCCAGCCTTGCTGCGATCTTTTTGCCAGCCACATCAACATAAAATTCAGAAGCTACTTTGCCCTGATTCCTCCTCTGGGAGAAGCCCCGAGAGACGCACTCATACACGATTGGCCCCCGGGTCTCCTCTGTGCATTTCCTTCTATCCTGTTGATACCCAGATTTCTACAGAAAGCAAAATCTCTGGGAAGGACCATCATTCTCATAGCCCCCCCCATTGGCCTCGGCAGATTTGCTTCCCATTTCTTCATCATCATTTCTTGGAGGATCCATGGATTCTGGACCCAGTTCCGGACCTTCTGACACATCCGTCGGGGGACCTCTATCCCTCGTTGCAGTCACTGAAGCTGACAGCTTGGCTGCTCCAGTTTCCCTCAGCCAGGTTTCATAATCTTTCCAATGAGACAAAGCAGATCCTTCTGTCTTCCCATAAGCCTTCCACTAGAAGATTATATCTTAGTAAGTGGAAGAGATTTTCCATATGGGCCTCTAAGCAGAACATTGATCCTTATCAAGCACCCTTGATGTCCATATTAGAATTCTTGACTATGATCTTTAATAAAGGAGCAGCAGCTGCAACAGTTCAGGTTCAGTTGGTTGCTATATCTAGCTTTCATCTCGGAGCTGATGGGCTAAACATAATGTCTCACAAGTTGTCCAAAGCCTTTCTCAAAGGAACCTTTCACATGAGGCCTCCAGTGAAAACTCCTTATTCTCCTTGCAATCTAAACTTTATGCTGTCTTGTATAATTCTCCCCCCCCCCCGTTTGAACCAGCATCATCCTGTGATCTCAAATTTTTGTCATGGAAAACCATATTTCTGGTAGCTATTACGTCTGCCCGCAGAGTGTCAGAACTTCAAGCTTTATCCATCAGCCCTCCTCATTTGATTTTCCATGCTGATAGAGTATCTCTTAGGACAAACCCCTCCTTTTTGCCCAAAGTTTGTTCAGAATCTAATATCAACCAAGTCATTGAGTTACCAGTCTTCTTCCCTAACCATTCAAATAAACTGGAGTATATGATGCACAAACCTGACATTCACAGACGGCTCAGATTTTATTTGGACAGAATAAAAGATATCAGGAAATCAGACCAACTCTGTGTGTCATTCTCTGAAGCCAGAAAAGGTAGACCAGTGGCTAAAACAACTCTTTCTAAATGGCTATCTGATTGTATCACATTTGTTTGTTCAGCTGCTAATATGCCTTTACTATACAAGATAAAAGCCCACTCAACCAGAGCAGTTTCTACATCTTCTGCATTCCAAGCCAAATTGCTCCTTGATAACATTTGTGCTGCAGCCACTTGATCTAAACCTCATCCTTTTATCACTCATTACAAAGTAGATAAGGCCTCCAGGGACAGGGCTTCTTTTGGGTCTATGGTCCTGAGGAATGTACTCCTGTGAGCCACCCAAGATGGGTGCTAGTGACACTACCCCCAAGATGGGTGCTAGTGACACTACCCATCAGTGAAGAAGAAACAGCGAGATTGAACAACTTCACATTAAGAAGTTATGTACTCACCATAACGTTCCATGTGAGTTGTTCATCTCGCCTTCATTCTTGCGTCCCTCCCTCCTGGCTGATAGTTGACCTGGAGGTTAGTCTCATCCTGGTTGCTCAGTTCTTCTTCCTTTCCTTGGGAGGATAGCTCAGTTATATGGCTATTGTACATGCAGCAAACAAGATCTGAGGTAATTCTCAGTTCATCATGGGATAAGGGGTTTGGCCTCGAGCTACTGGTAAATCTCGAGCTTTGCAAACTGCTATGCCGGAGCCGATGGATCGGCTCTGAACCCATCAATGAAGAATAAAGGCAAGATGAACAACTCACATGGAACGTTATGGTGAGTACATAACTTCTTATTTCCCTTCTTAGAGATCCCTCCTAATTTTCTCTACTTGATCCTCTACCTTGTACTTTAATTTCTCTTCCTCCTTTTTTTCTTACACGTACTGTAACCTTAAAGATTATTTTTCCCATGCACATTAGTGTAGTTTCTATACCTATCATTAGTCCCCCCCTTCTTTCTTGTACAAAAAAATTCTTTCTTCTCTTCCTCAAGCTTTGTATGTGTGAGTGACGGTCTTCCAGCCCTACTTTTTTTTAATGTGGCTGAGAAGTGTAAGGCCCTTTCTGGCTTTAAAAATTCCAGAAGTGCAGCCACAAAATTTCATATTTTCATTCCCTTTGCATCTGTTGCTTGGGTCTTGTTTATTTGCAAAAGGACTGCAGCATATGTCATGGGTTCAGTCACTGAGCCCTCGTTGTTGAAAGGCTAAACTTCTTTTGAAAGGCTTAATTCCCTCAGCCTTTAGTGAAGCTTTATCTACTGCAAAGTCAAAACTGACATTTATTCCCCTTTGTTCTCATCAGTGGACAAAGGAAAAAAAGGAGATGTTCTTTGTGTTTCACTGTTGCAGTCATCACGCTTGGGTTATCTGCCTGCAGGTAGCCCTCAGTCGGCCCAAATACCAGAGTCTTGGGATTTCTGCATCGGATACTTTCATCTCATCCATGACGTCAGGGGTATAAAACATGCAGCTGACACCATTACAGCAGCTTTTCTTGCCACGTGGGAACCCAAAGCAGAAGCAGCTCACAAGTACCGGTCGGCAGCTACCTGAAATGCTTGTTTTTCGAGTTTCAAACCTGAAGTCTAAAGCTAAGTACCCCATTGAGGATCCTTTTTTCTTGCTCTAACCGATGTCACAAAAAGTTAACAATTGTCTTGCATGTGGAAAGCAAATACCACAAAGATTTTCATTCTTACTGTGTCACCTGTTTAGGCCCAGTCCACGACTTCCCTCTCTGTCAGTTTTGTGCCTTGTTCAATGCCTGAACTATTCGTCATCGGGCTTCTAAATTCTTTTGCTCTCATTCTCCATATTCCGAAATAACTTCGGTAAGCCATCAGACTACCGATCTTCCGAAAAAATGCAAGGATAGACAGACCCTCATAGGTCCAAAACTGCTGAAGATGCTTCCATTAAGCTAGTAGCCAGTCTGCTGGTACTTAGTGAGGTGCTTTCGCATCCCGTTACCCACTTCTATGGATTCGCAGGCCTCTACTGAGACCCATTCGGAGTCTGGTATGCCGTGAGAAGCTTCTTCGACTATGGAACCAGTGGATGGCTCTACCTTGGATTGGTCCGGGGCTGCTGTGTAGGCACTGGCTTCTGAGGGTGTATTCAGACCTTCCGATGTTCGTATCAAACAGACTACTTCATTAATGACTAAATCTGCCGAATTTCTCAGGCCCAGAGTTCGCACTACTCCTAGGAAACAGACTATCAAAGCACATTCTCAAATTCCCATGCCACAGAAACAAATGCTTAGAATGGCTGAAGACCTTATTACTTTAATTAGGGGAAGCCAGCCTTCCCCCTCTAAAAGACAAATAATTGGTTTTCCTTCTGATTCTTCAGACCATGAGTCTGATGACTCTGACCCCTGTGATTAGCAGGACATACCCTTATTTACCTATGAGGACTGAAATGCAGAGGATTCAATTCCCTAATCCCCCCCCCCCCCCGAGGACCTTTCTTTTCTGTGAAACCTTGCATACCCTAAGAAAGTATTTCCGCTGGGGATGCCAGGACTGCCCTCAGTCCAAAAAGAGGCTCAGGGAATTTTTAGGCTTGCCTCAGCATAGGCATCTAGCTATTCCCCCTGTCCTGGATATTGTAGATGTCTTCACGGAATCCAGCCTTACCCCTGATACTTTACCACCTGTTCCTACAAAGCCTGACATACTACAGAGTACCTGACTCTCTCTCAAATTTCTCTTTTAAAAACCCCACTGCAGATCCAGAGACCATTTCCCAGGGACCTAAAGGTATTGAGGATTCTACAGCCAAAAACCCTACCCCTTCGAACAGGGATTCTAGGACTCAAGACAGATGGAGTAAGAAGGTTTATACCTCTGCAACTCTTACTATCAGGGCTTTAAATTGCCAGTTTCACATGTTAAAGTACCAGCAGCATATTATTGATCTAATTAAACAGAAAATGCTGTTGATTCCTGATTGTGCAGAAAATAAGGACTTAAAAGACTTAATGCATTCTGCAAACCAAGTTGGTAAACATACTTTGCAGTGTGGTTTTGATGCCTTAGAAGCATCTTGCAGGGCTGTCACTGGATCTGTTCTGAGAAGACATGCTTGCCTGAAGGAACAAATCTTGCTAGACTATGTCAAGGAAAAATTACTTGATGTTCCATTAAACCAAGAATGTTTGTTTAGCTCTAAAGCAGAAGATGTTCTTCAGATGGAGGAAAAATCTAAATCCATGCAAACTGTTAGATTTCTTTCAAGTACAGCCACCTAGATTTAGTCTGCATTGGCCTTCAAAAAACTGGTCCTTTCCAGTCCTTCTCAGCCCAAACCCAGGGGCAACAGACCACAAAGACTACAGTCTTGGGGTATGCACAGATCTAAACAATAGAGTGCTCCCTCTTCAAAAACTGGGAGTGGTAAGCCACCCCCCTAGGGAAAAAGTTCACAATGACTTGTTCTTATTCCTTCCCAGCCATGCCCAAGTACTTGCACCCCTAGGAGGAAAACGCCCTGCATCCAGAAAGCTGGGAGTCTATTACCCATGACCGATGGGTCTAAAACATTGTATCCCAGGAATACAGATTCTATTTCCACTCTCTGGAAACCCCAAGCAGATTGCCAGACCTTCCTCCAAACCAGTGGACGGAGGCCCAAAAGCAAGTACTTTATCTTCTCAGTATCAGGACTATTCAACCTGCGCCAACAGAGCAAAGGGGGCAGGGTTTCTACTCCAGGCTGCTCCTGGTGCCCAGGAAAGAGAACTCGACACCCTATTCTGGATCTGTCATCCCTAAACACCTTCTTGGTGGTGCCAAAATTCAAAATGCTTACACTCCAGCAGCTCCTTCCTATGCTAGCCAAGGACTCCTGGCTAAGTTACCCTAGACTTAAAAGAAGCTTATCTGCACATCCCCGTAAGGGAATCTTTCAGGAAACATCTATGTTTCAGGGCAGGCTCTATGCACTATCAGTTCTCTGCACTTCCCTTTGGCTTATCTACTGTGCCCAGGGTATTCACAAAGTGCCAGGCTCCAGCCGTTGCTTACTGCAGGCAGAGAAATATTCAAATTTACCTATACTTGGATGATTGCCTGATTCAGGTGGACAGTCAGGAATTGCTACTTCAGCACCTGACATTTGTAAAGAGACTTCTAACTTCTCTGGGGGTATACCATCAACGAAAAGAAATAACATTGGTACCCAGCTGAAAGATTCTATTCCTGGGAGAAGCTTAAACACAACTTCCCAGATGGCATTCCTCACTCCAGAAAAGCAGGTTTATTTGACAATTTATTTCAAACTACTGGCCACACAAACCCAGCTATCTGCAAGAAAAATACTGCAAGCCCTAGGGTTCATGGCCTCATGTATTCTACTGATTCCATATGCAAAACTGCATACGAGGGAAATTCAATGGTACTTAAAAAGTCTCTGGTGTCAACATTCCCAGGACCTGGAAACAGTGATGCCTATCATTACTTGCCTAAGAACAGAGTTCCTTTGATGGGCAGAGGCTTGCGACAACAACAAGGGACTCCCTTTCTCACAACCCCCCCACCCGCCATCCAAACTCTGACAACAGACTCATCAGACTATGCATGGGGGGGGGGGGGGCTCACATGGCAGGCAAATGCATTCAAGGCAAATGGAGCCCAGGACAAATTCACCTGCATATCAATCAAAAAGAAATGTTAGCTATACTGAATGCACTGACAGCCTTCAAATACCTTATCCTGCCAGGACAACTCCTGATAAAGACAGACAACACCACAGTTATGTGGTACATAAACAAGCAGGTGGGAACTCACTCCTATCCACTCTGCAGGTTAGCCATGGCTCTGTGGAACACAGCCTTAAGCAACCAAGTGCACCTGCAAGCTAAATTCCTGCCAGACAAACAAAATTCACTGGCATACAACTTGAGCAGAAATCTAATGGACACACACGAGTGGAAACTGGAACCAAACTGATTCAAACTTTTAATACACAGGTGGGGGACACCAGAGGTAGACTTCTTTGCATCCCCCCAAAACCATCAACTAAACAAATTTTGCACCAGAATTCCCCACAGCCAAGCTTGGAAAGTTGAAGTCCTGTCCTTCACATGGGGAAAACCTCTCAATATATGCTTTTCCCCCTTTGCTGCTCCTTCCAAGAGTATGCCTCAAGATCAAACAGGACAGGCCAAGGACAATCCTTATTGCACCAGACTGGCCACGCCAGCACCAGTACCCACTCCTATGCAGTCTGACAGCAGTGCCCCTCTGGCATCTACATCAGACCCCCTCTCTGCTGTCTCAGCAGGAGGGACAGATTTTGCATCCTCAGCTGCAAACCCTGAACCTGGCATCCTGGCTTATTCCCTGAATACATCACCAGCAACTCTCAGCAAACAGGTGCTGGATGTTATCCTTGAGGCCAGGATGCCCAGTACTAGGAAATCCTATTCAGAAAAGTGGAATATATACTGTTCTTGGAGCCAGTCTCAAGGGAAGGACACAGCCATGCCCTCCTTGCCTCAAATCCTAGATTACCTAGCAGAGCTGCTCCACAAAGGCCTATTCTTCTCATCAATTAAGATTCATGCTTCTGCCATCTCAGCTCATTACAATACTAAGTGACCCCTCTTCTCTCACCCTTTGATCAAACAGTTCCTGAGAGACCCCCAAGGAGAGCTCCCACTCCTGCCTGGGACCTTAACTTTGTACTAGAGAAGCTCACGCTTCCCCCTTTTGAGCCTGCTGCTACAACAGAGTTAAAATTCCTCTCTTGGAAAACAGCCTTAATGCTAGCCATCACTTCAGCAAGAAGAGTGTCTGAGTTACAGGCCCTTATGGCTGTGGAACTTCCATTCCCTCAGGACTAAGCCATCTTTTATATCCAAGGTGGTATCCAGTGTGGCTTTAAACCAATCCATCCATTTGCCAACCTTTTTTCCTAATCCTCAGAATAAAGGGGAAAGGATTCTAAACTCCTTGGATGTGCACAGACAGTTCAGGTTCTACCTTGACAGGACTAAACCTTTCAGAAAATCTGACCAGCTGCTACTTAGCTTTGCAGGCAAGGCCATTTCAAAACAAACCATTTCTAAATGGATAGCACACTGCATCCATCTCTGCTACAAACACCACAGAAAACCTACACCACAGGGGATTAGGCTTCTTTCCACTAGGGCACCTCAACCTATGCAGCTTTTCTCAGGGGAGTCCTTACCAGGGATATCCTGGAAGCTGCATCCTGGAGTTCTGTACACACCTTCACCAAGCATTACCACTTGCCTATCTTTTCTAAATCCAGAGCTGGATTTGCCACAGCAGTCTTACAAAGGCCTGCTAGCCAGCCCTATTATTTCTTCATTGCCTCCACCCTTCCTCATCTTTGGGAATCAACCCAAGAGTGATGACTGCAACAGTGAAACATGAACATAGTGCAGTTGTGTACACTTACCATAAATGTAGATGTTCAAGTGTATTCACTGTTGCAGTCCTGGTTACCCTCCCTCCAGCCCCCTGTCTTTCTATACTTTCTACCTATCCTCTTTTTTGCCCATATCTTATGGAAATGGTATTTACTTTTTACTGGAGGTGTTCCACACCATTTGATTGCTTCCTATTTTGGGGGGCTCCTGACATCTGGGGCAAGAAAAACTGATGTAATGGCATCTGCTGCATGTTTTATATCCCTGACATGGATGAGAAGACAGCATCAGATGCAGAAATCCCAGACTCTGGTATTCGGGCTGACTGAGGGCTACCTGCAGGCAGATAACCAAAGTGTGATGACTGCAACAGTGAATACACTTGAACATCTACATTTATGGCAAGTGTACACAACTGTACTTTTCTCTGTTGGGTCTGAAACTTGAGACCTAAGAAATTGAAAACCTCTGTCCTATTCCCATGTGGTAGTATTCTGCGTATGGGTTTATCCCTTCAGTCTCGCGTATGTATGGCCAGTATTCAAAATCTTTCAGTCCCTCTGTGGTGCATCGATGTCTTGCAAGGCAGAGGATATGTGAGCCATAAAAGTGGCAGCACGCACCAGCCCCCAGAACTTTTCAGCTGTCATTCGTATGCCAGGTGTTCCTGCTACCGCTAACAATCGCGATCATTTTTGAGATAAGTACCCCATTGGGGAAACTTTTTTAGTCCTTCCTTATTGTAACATTGCTTGTTAATGTCATCCAGATAGGGAAAGTGTCAGTGTGGATGCCATATCCCTCAAGTACGCCCATAATAAGTTTGTTCTGTTTAGGAAGAGCTCATGACTATAAGGCCTGCCCCATTTGCCAGGCGTTCGTGCCGTAAACCTTGCGTAGCCGGTTGCACGTGTTAAATTTGTATCTTGAGAACCAATGCCTGAAACTTCTTATGCTTAGCATGGAAGGACCTTCCGATGTCCTCCCAGAACCGCTTAAGAAGGCCAGAACCTTACGGCCTTCGACTATTGCTGAGCCTCCGCCCGACTCCCAGCCTGTGGCAGACATAGGCCTGGTTTCAGGATCGGAGTCCAGATCCGCTTCTGCTGAGGTCATGGGTACCTCTAAGGACACACCATCCACAGATGAGAACATGTCTGCTGAGGCTATACCAGCACCAGTAGCCGACGCCAGGGGGGAACCAGCGCTTCATGGGGAGTTGTTGGAGACCTCTGCCCCTTTACAGTCCCCGGTTTCTAGGAAGCTGACTACCACTCCTTTAAAAAGAAGACAGAAGACTAAACATATTTCTCCCTCTTCTGAAAGCATGCCTGACTGGCAGGCCTTCAGAGCCTCTTCAGTGCCTTTATGGCATTGAGACCTACTCATTTTTTGATGACCTCTCCTAATCCCTAGGCCTGTGCATGCAGACCAACCTCCTAGGGATGAGGTCCCTTTCAGACTTCTCTGAAGAATCTTCTACAATTCACAACTTTCATCTCCTTTGGGATACAGATCCCCTGAGGGAGTCTCTGGACCCTGACTTCCTAGTGGAAGACTTAACCTTAAGTGAGACCATTAGCTGGATGAAGGAACATTTCAAATGGAATTCCTCAGAAATGTCTGATGTACAGAAAAGGTAGTATGACCTCATTCAAATGGAAACACCTAGCCCATATGCTGTTCCTCCCAGCCTTCCTAGATGCCTTTTCTTCTGCATCTACTAATACTGACTCTCAGCCTCCTGCTCCATGCAGACCGGATAGGCTGTACAAAGTACCTGACACTGCTAAGCACTTGATAAAGTGCCCCCCCAGCTGACCCTGCCGCTATCTCTGTGGCCACTGACAAAGCCACCAAATTATTACCCACTAGTACTATTCTCCCTGCTGACAATGACAGCAAGACCATGGAGATATTAGGGAAAAAGATTTATACTTCTGCTACATAGGCCTTCAGAGCCACTACCAGACCCACTTGGCTAAGTATAACCCATCTCTTCTACAATCTGCCACCAAACATTTGGCAGATATTCTAGACTCCCCTGCCAAAACAGCTCTGTCCTCCCTCCTAGCTCTTACATCTCAAGTCAACAACCACTCCATTAGGTGTAGCTATGATGCTGCTGAATCCTCTGCTAGGTCAGCAGCATCAGCATCCACCCTATGCAGATATTCCTGGCCTCGCCTACAACCCCTGCCTGATTATTTTAGGGCCAAGCTCATGGATACACCCCTGGATAATGCTGCACTTTTTGGATCTAAAGTTGCACATCTCTTTAAATCACTGAAACAAAAGGTCAAAGCAATGCAGGACCTCAAACATCTCCTGGTCTCACCAATTCCCAAGTTCCACCGGAACTATCCTTCCAAAACATTTTATTAGAAAGCAATCCTGGCCTACCTTTAGTACCAGACCTTGAAAACACACCAGGAAACAATCTCCTATGCCTAGAGCACCTTCTGCATCTAGCCAGAGGTCTTCCTTTCATGACAGGGCAGGTAGCGTCTGACTATCTACCACCTTTGCCTTAACCACCTCCTTCTACTGTGCCCCTGTCTGCCCTCCTGTCTCATTGTCTCCCTCTGGACCCAGATCACCAAAGTCAAATGGGTCCTGTCTATCCTCAAAGATGGCTACTACATGACTTGGATCTCTCCTCCATTATGGAGGGGCATTCCTCGTCCCCTTTAACAGCAACTGCCCCTCTTACAACCAGTACTGCAGACATTGCTAGAGAAGGGCACTATACAGTCAAATGTTCTTCGTGTTTCACTGTTGCAGTCATCACATTTGGATTATCCTGCCAGGGGGTAGCCCTCAGTCGGCCTGAATACCAGAGGCTTAGTATTTCTGCATCTGTTGCTGTTGCTCCAGGACTGATGTCAGGTCATCAGTGGTATAAAATCAGGCAGCCGACACCATTACATCAGTCTTTCTTGCCGAGGACCCCAAAGCAGAAGCAGTTCACACAAATGCCGGTCGGCCGCTACCTGAGTTTTTGTTTCCAAATTGAAGTTGGTCTTCTAAAGCTAAGTACCCCGTTGGGGATCCTTTTTTCTTGCTCTAACTGATGTCAGAAAAAGTTAACAATTGTCTCTCCTGTGGAAAGCAAATACCAAACCGAGACTTCCATTCTTACTGCGTCACCTGTTTAAGCCCAGACCACAACATTCCCGGCTGTCACTTTTGTGCATTGTTCAACGCCAGAACTATGTTGTTGGGCCCTTATTGTAGGTAGATGTTCTTCATGTTTCACTGTTGCAGTCATTACATTTGGGTTATCTGCTTGCAGGTAGCCCTCAGTCGGCCTGATTATCAAAGTCTTGGGTCCTGCGTTGGTTGCTGTCTCATCTTCCATGGCATCAGGTAGTCAGGGGTATAAAGCATGCAGCTGATGCCATTACATCAGTCTTTCTTGCCATGCGGTGCCCGAAGCAGAAGCAGAAGCAGTTCGCAAGTGCCGGTCGGCCTATTCCTGAAATTTTTGTTTTCGAGTTTCAGATCCGAAGTCTTGAAAAAGCTAAGTACCCCGTTGGGGATCCTTTTTCTTGCTCTAAACCGATGTCAGTAAAAGTTAACAATTGTATTTCTTGTGGAAAGCAAATACCTCAAAGATTTTCATTTGTACTGCATTCCTTGCTTAGGCCCAGACCACAACATCCCTTGCTGTCGGTTATGTGCCTTATTCAATCCTCGTACTATTCGTTGTCTGTTCATTTTTGCATCTAAGTATTTTGGTACTCGGTTCAATTATCCAGAAATGGCTTCAGTAAGCCATCTGACTGCCAACATTCCAAAAAAATGTAAAGATAAAGACAGAGATAGACCGCATAGGTCCAAAGCTGCCGATGACGCTTCGGTTAACCTAGTCGTCAGTTTGCCAGTACTCAGTGAGGCGCTTTCGCAGCCCCTGATACTTGCTACTTCAGATTCGCAGGCCTCTAGTGAGACCCATTCGGAGTCCAATATGCCGTGAGATGCTTCTTTGACTATGGAACCTGAGTATGTCTCTACCTTGGATGGGTCCGGAGCCGCTGTGCAGGCACTGGCTTCTGAGAGTGTATTCAGGCCTACTGACTTGCATATCAAACCAATGCCTTCTTCTTCTTCAAGGCCTAAAACTCGATCTACGCCTAGAAAACTGACACCCAGACTGCATGGTTAGGCCCCTATGCCTAAAAAACAAATGATAATGGCTGAATACCTTATTACTCTAATCAGGGGAAGCCACCCTTCTCCCTCTAAGAGACCTAGAACTGATTTTCCTTCTGATTCTTCGGATCAAGGTTCTGAAATTTCCATTTCTTCTGATGACCAGGATTTGCCCTTATCTACCTATGAGAATGCTGATGCAGAGGACTCCATTCCTTCTGCTTCTCCTCCAGAAGATTTCTCTCTTGGTGAAACTTGGTATACTCTTAGGGAGCATTTCTGCTGGGAAAGCCAGGATTACTCTGACTCCAAAAAGAGGCCTAGGGAATTCTTACTCCTACCTCAACACAGACGTTTAGCTATCCCTCCTGTACTGGACATTGTAGATGATGCCTTCATGGAATCTAGCCTGACCCCAGATACTTTATCTCCTGCTCCCAGGAAACCTGACCGGTATTATAGAGTACCTGACTCTCACAAGTTCCTCTTTAAGAATCCTACTGCGGATTCAGAGACCATTTCACAGGGACCCAAAGGCATTAAGGCTACTACTGCCAAAAACCTACCCGCTCTGATAGAGATTCCAGGGCCCTGGACAGATGGGATAAGAAGGTATACACTTCTGCTACTTTGGCCATTAGTGCCTTAAACTGCCAGTTTCATATGTTAAAGTATCAGCAGCATATTATTGGATTACTTAAACAGAAAATTATGTTGATTCCAGGACTGTTTGTAAGCTCCTGAGCCCCCTCAAGCCTTTCTGTGTTGGATGGAAGCCTTTTAGCTTATCAGTGGGAGTGGTAAGCCCTAGGTTGCCTATCTACCACAGGAGGAGAGGTTTCTGGCCCAGAAATTATAGTTTATTGGCCGTTTCGGAAGCACTTCCATCTCTTTCAACCTTCTGATTCAAAAGCCTGTGTTTGTGCTTGTTTCCTGCCTTTCCTGTTACTAGTCTAGTCCAGGTACAGATTTGCTGTATCCAGGACTCTTTGTAAGCTTCTGAGCCCCCCCCCCCCCACAAGCCTTTCTGTGTTGGAGGGAAGCCTTTTAGCTTATCAGTGGGAGTGGTAAGCACTAGGTAGCCTATCTACCACAAGAGGAGTAGTTCTTGCTCAGAAATTGTAGTTTATTAGCCGTTTCGGAAGCACTTCCATCTCTTTCAACCTTCTGATTCAAAAGCCTGTGTTTGTGCTTGTTTCCTGCCTTTCCTGTTACTAGTCTAGTCCAGGTACAGATTTGCTGTATCCAGGACTCTTTGTAAGCTTCTGAGCCCCCCCCCCCACACACACACACACACAAGCCTTTCTGTGTTGGAGGGAAGCCTTCTAGCTTATCAGTGGGAGTGGTAGGCATCAGGTAGCCTATCTACCACGGGAAGAGTGGGTTTTGGCTCATAAATTGTAGTTTATTGGCCGTTTAGGCAGTTTTACATCTCTTTCAACTTGCTGACTTAAAAGCCTGCGTTTGCACTTGTTCCCCACCTTTCCTGTTACTAGCCTAGTCCAGATAGAGTTGCTGTATCCAGGACTCTTTGTAAGCTTCTGAGGCCCCACAAGCCTTTCTGTGTTGGAGGGAAGCCTTCTAGCTTATCAGTGGGAGTGGTAAGCACTAGGTAGCATATCTACCACAAGAGGAGTAGTTCTGGCTCAGAAATTGTAGTTTATTGGCCGTTTGGGCAGTTTTTTCCATCTCTCTCAACTTTCTGGTTTTAAAGCCCGTGTTTGCGCTGATCCCCACCTTTCCCGTAACTAGTCTAGTCCAGGTACAGATTTGCTGTATCCAGGACTGTTTGTAAGCTTCTGAGCCCTTCAAGCCTTTGTGTTGGAGTGCAGCCTTCTAGCTTATCAGTGAGAGTGGTAAGTACTAGGTAGCCTGTCTACCACAAGAGGAGTGGTTCTTGGCCCAGGAATTGTTATTTATTGATCACTCGGGAAGTTGTCCATATCTTTCAACTCTCTGGTTTAAAAGACCACATCTGCGCTTGTTTCCCATCTTTCCTGTAACTAACCTACTGGAAAGCACTAGAAAGTCTTAAACTGATACAAACCTTCTAGCTTAAAAGAGAGACTTTGGAATGATTATCAGTTTTCTGTATTCTCTTGCTGTACTTAACTGTTTTCCTCCTAAACACTGATTTTCCAGCACTTATGATTTAAAAACTTGTTTTATTTTCACATATTGTACTTATTTGACTGCCTGCACTTTTAAAAAGTTTTTTTTTTTGTTTAAATAAAATGTTTAACTGCTGTAGGCTACACACTAAAGTGCGATAGCCTTTTCTGATCGCTTGTAGTCATTTAAAGCTGTTTTAAGTGTACTTTTTACTGTTTTTGCCTTATCTTATCTCTGTTCAACTGTGAGAGAGGGGAACTTTGAGCAGCCATCTGTCCTTGGAGGAGTTGTTCCAGCCCAGAAGTTAGTAGTTTAAAAACCGCGTTTGCATGGTTTTGTGCGCCGGGCAGCACCGGTTAGCTAGGGTTAAATTATTTCCGGCTCCACTAAGTCTCCTCTTCAGGTTTTCACTTGAAACTAGTCTAACTCTCAACCTAAGCACTCAAAAAGCATCCTATAATCCAGCACTTGCTCAGACCTAATAGCAAGCACTAATATACTCCGACACTTGACTGCCCAGCAGGGCAAGGCTCTTTATCCACCCCTTGCCAACCAAGCAACTAAGTAGCTCACCCTACTATTCAGGCATGACCAAAGGGCAACTCCAGGTGTATTCTCCAGTCCAGCTGGTGAATCTGGGTATCCTGAGGCAATGTTACAACTGCCTCATGTACACAGACAGCCCTCTCCTCCTGCCACAAAACACTAACATATGCGAGAGTTGCAATTATACAGCCAAACTGGAGGCTAAGGTCTCTCCACCCAAGACTAGAACAGACAGTCATGAGGAGAAGGTTAACACTTGCACCACACCTCCAGCCTCACATAGACATACTGAACCAGCACTGGCAAAAAATACACATAAATACACAAAATCATACTCGGAGGCTCTAAATAAAAATCTGCAAAAGCATCAGAGAGCTCCAAAGCAGACACCTACAAAACCTGCACCTCCCGTCACAAACCAGACAACACATAAAACACAAAATCAATGTGCTGCACAATCACAGCCCTTAAGGCGAAATAACATATCTAACACACTAGTAATAGGTGACTCAATAGTCAGGCACACTGACACCCCACTCACTAGGCTGGAGAAGATTACTGTTAGCTGCCTGTCGGGAGCCAGAATCCGCCACATAACACAAGCACTCAGGTCACTCCAGAGCAAGTACAAATATGACTGTCATTGTTCATGTTGGTGTAAATGACCTGAGACGTACCTCCCTGGACTACATGAAAAGAGACATGGAAGAGCTCTCTGATCATGTAGCCCAGGCGGGTATGACCCTGACCCTGAGTAGCATCCTGCCCTCACCAAGAATGATACCTCAGTATAAAGAAAAAATGATCAATTTCAACAATTGGCTAAGCTTCTGGTGTCATTGAAAGGGGATCCAGTGTCTGTCAGCCTGGGATGACATGCTCAACAAGCCATGTTGCTTCGTAAGAGATGTCTTGCACCTGTCACCCTTTGGCTTTTGAATACTGGCCTAGCCTCTTGCTGCCCCCATAGTGCCCTTTTTAGGCAAGGCTCAAAATTCAAACCCACCTCCGTAAACAGCACAAGTAAAAAAAAATGAGGATTATGCTACTCAACGCCAGGAGTTTAAATCTCAAAATGCATGCACTCAAAGCACTCCTAAGTATGGAGAATGTCGACATCTGTGCAGTAACTGAAACCTGGTTCAAGGCTCCAGAGAGCACTCCAGCACTACTGGGCTACAACTCATACCACACATTTTGGCCATAGAACATGGACCGAAACACAAAAGGAGGGGGTGTATCCATATTCATGAAGGATACCCACACCTCCAGGTTAGTGGCGCAGCATGATACCTCTGAGATCATCCAGGTGCAACTAACATCAGGCAAATCTGCAATGCAAATTGTGGCCTGTTACAGATCACCCTCCATGACCCAGGACCACCACTCCGCCTTTCTGGAGACACTGGAAAACATGAAGGTCCTACCGAACACCCTGATATTGGGCGATTTCAATTACCCTACCATTAACTGGGAAAACTACTTAAGTACAAACTCCCAGGCTCAGCGCTTCCTAAAATTTATCAACTCAAATGCCCTGGATCAGCTGGTAAACTCCCCTACCAGAGGCCACAACATATTGGACCTGGTCATCACCAACATGGGTGACAGGTGTTCTGTACCGGAGGTCAACCCATCACTGTTTAGATCAGACCATAAACTAATCACCCTGGATGTCCACATGCCACCACCACCCCCAACCAAGGAAACCACAGTGAAAATTTTTTCTAAAGCAAACTTCACCTTACTTAAGGCAGAGGTGGTAAGTTTCACAGCCCCCACGCTAAAGGATAACACTGCCCAAGATGCAGAATCCTTTACAATTGCACTCTATGAGCACCTACAAGGATGCATGGATCGTGCCATCCCTACCAAAACCAAGACTCACTCCCCTAAGAGATGGAAACCAGTCTGGTGGACTCCTGCCATAAACAGGTTATACAACAAAAGGTGGAAACTAGTTCAGAAAAAAAGCAAATCCCAAGAAGGAAAGACATCCCTGATCAGTATCAGTAAGAAACTAAGGTCCCTCATAAAATCATCCAAGGCTAACTTTGAAAGAAAAATAGCCAAGGATTCGAAAGATAACCACAAAGCCTTCTTTAGCTATGTCAAGATTCTAAGTGGCACCTCGTAGATATGCTCTGAGCTAGTGCAAAATAGCACAAAATATACTGAACCTACTTATATTGCCAACATCCTGGCAGATTCAATGCAAACTTCACCTCCCTCTCACCTTCAAAAGGGCCCACAACAATACCGGAAAAGTGTAGTGTCCCAGAAATCACAGAAGTCCAGGTGAAAACAGCCCTTTCAAAAGCCAAAAACACAGCATCAATGAGGCCAGATGGTGTTCCAGGCTGCGTCTTGCACGAACTACAGAACAAACTAACCCCCCACCTAAACACACTGTTCAGTCTCAGCCTCTCCACAGGCTACATGCCCATAGAATAGCACACAGCAACAGTTATTCCACTTCACAAAGGAGGGGCCACAACTGACCCTGGTAACTATCGCCCCATAAGCCTGACTAGCCTGTTCTGCAAGGGTATGGAGTGCATCATCATGGAACTCATTAACAAAGACATTGGGAACCTCCAAATACTTGACCCGACCCAGTTCGGCTTTGTTAAGGGCAGATCATGCCTACTAAACCTGGTTGACTTCTTCGAGACAGTCACCAAGGCCATAGACTAGGGAAAGGTGGTTCACACAGCCTATCTTGATCTCGCCAAGGTGTTCAACACCATTCCTCACTCGGGTATTAGAAAAACTCACCAGCCTAAACATAAACCCTTACATCACAAGATGGGTTGCCAACTGGCTTACAGACAGAACTCGCATGGTAAGAATAGCAGGCTCCAGGTCTGACTCTAAACCAGTCACAAGTGGTGTCCCGCAAGGCTCAGTTCTGGGACCCCTACTGTTCGGCATATATTTCTCAGAAGTACAGGCAAACACAGGAGGACTATGGCTAACCAAGTTCGTCGATGACTGCAAACTGGGAGCCATAACTGACTCTCCGGCTGACACGGACATCCTTCAAAAAGGCCTTACTGAGACAGACACCTGGTGTCAAAGTCATGGCCTCAAGCTAAATGCCAAAAAATGCATAGTCATCCCATTTGGGAAAAACAAAACACCCATGAATTACCACATAGGTGGCAGCCCCCTTAATACAGCAGAGGTAATAAGAGATCTGGGGACCCAGGTAGATAGTAATCTCTCCTTTGACAATCATATTGCCAAAGTAGTTAGGAAATCCTTCTATGTGGCCCATCTAATTACTAAGGGGTTCGCATCTAGAAATAAAGAGGTTGTAGTGTCCCTCTACTCGTCACTCATCAGACCCATCATAGAGTACAATGCCCCATTTGGGATGTACCTCACAAGAGACTTCCAACAGCTGGAAAGACCACAAAAGCACCTCACCAAGAGGATTACTGGCTTCAAACATATGTCCTATGCAGCTCGACTGAAAAAACTCTGGCTGTACTCAGTGGCATATCGCTTACTCAGAGGTGATCTCTACCTGACTTACAAAGCCATGTCCAACTCAGAATTGATGGACATGCACCACCTAAAGAAATCCATGTCACTGCGAGCCATGCGCTCTAGTGAGCTAAACCTCACCACAACAATAAATAGAACATGCTGGAGGGATAGATTCTTGTCACGGAGACTCCCCATGCTTTGGAACAAAATTCCTAACTACATTAGGCAGAGCCCCTCACTAACGCTCTTCAAGAGAAGCCTTGTCGAGTGGATGGGTAACAGAAAATCCACCCCTGGGATCACTTCATTGGCTCTGCTTGACAGAGGCTCAGTTAATTAATCAATGGGGCGGTGAAAGCCGACACACTCTCTGACTAGGCTTATTAATGCCCTCGGGCAGATAGCCTAGTACCTTCCTATGAACTTATTCCTGACTGTACTGAAAATAAAGAATTACAGGATTTAATGCATTCTGCTGAAAAAGTTGGAAAACATACTTTGCAATGTGGTTTTGATTCCTTAGAGGCATCTTGCAGGGCTGCTGTCACTGGGTCTGTACTTAGAAGGCATGATTGGCTTAAGGAGCAATCTTTACCAGATCATGTTAAAGCTAAATTACTGGATGCTCCCTTAAACCAAGAACGCCTGTTTGCCAACAAAACAGAAGTAGTACTTAAAAAGATGGAGGAAAAAAGCTAAAGCTATGCAAACTGTTAAAGATTTCCTGCAAGTACAGCCTCCCAGATTTAGTAGGCACTGGCCTAAGAATTGGTCCTTTCCCATCTCTTCCAGACCTTCTCAGTCCCAGGACCAGCAGACCACCCAGGCTTCAGTCTCAAGGTAGTCACAGGTCTAAGCAGTAGGGGGCTCCCTCTTCCACAGCTGGAAGTGGTAAGACACCCCCCCTATAGTAAACTGTCACAATGATTTAACCTTAAACCTTCCACTTCCACTCCTTACCTAACCCCAAACGGTTGCCCAGAGCTACCCCCCAAATCAGTGGGCAGATGCTCAGCAGCAGGTTCTCAATCTTCTAAGTATCAGGGCTATTCAACCTGTCACAGAAGAGGAATGGGGACAAGGTTTTTACTCAAGACTTCCTGGTTCCCAGAAAAGACTATACCTGGCGTCCTATCCTGAACTTGGGGGCAAGGTTTTTACTCAAGACTTCCTGGTTCCCAGAAAAGATGATACCTGGCGTCCTATCCTGGACTTGTCTATCCTAAACACCTTTTTGGTAATCCCAAAATTCAAAATGCTAATTCTTCATCAGCTGCTTCCCATGCTAGGCAGAAATGCCTGGTTGGCAACAGTGGATTTAAAGGAAGCTTACCTGCACATCCCAATAAGGGAATCTTGCAGAAAATTCCTACACTTCAGAGCAGGCTACATGCACTATCAGTTCTCTGTACTGCCCTTTGGCTTATCTACTGTGCCCAGGGTATTCACAAAGTGCCTAGCTCCAGTCACTGCATTCTGCAGGCAAAGAAGTATTCAAATATACCCATACCTGGACGATTGTCTAGTTCAGGCAGAAAGCCAGGACATACTATTAAATCATCTGGCATTTGTAAACAAACTGCTAACCTTACTGGGGTACACCATAAATGAAAAGAAATCTCACCTAGTACCCTGCCAGCAAATTGTATTCCTGGGAGCAAGCTTGAATACAACTTCCCAGATGGCCTACCTCACATCAAAGAAACAAGTTTGACAGCCTACTTCAAACTACTGCCCACAAAGACACAGCTATCTGCAAGGAAAATACTGCAAGCCCTGGGGTTCATGGTCTCTTGCATTCTACTAATTCCATATGCAAGACTGCATATGAGGAAACTACAATGGTATCTAAAAAGCCTATGGTGTCAACATTCTCAGGACCTGGAATCAATGATTCCCATCATTCCTTGTATAAAGACAGAGTTCCTTTGGTGGACAGAGGCCTGCCACCACAACAAGGGACTGCCATTCACTCTACTCCCTGCCGCCCAAACTCTATCAGACGCATCAGACTATGCATGGGGGCTCACTTGACAGGGCACTGCATTCAGGGCAAATGGAACCTGAGTCAAATGCACCTGCATATCAATCAAAAAGAAATGTTAGCTGTACAGAATTCTCTGACAGCCTTCAAGGACCACATTCTTACAGGACAATTATTGGTAAAGACGGACAACAACACTGTTATGTGGTACATAAGCAGAGGGGAACCCACTCATATACCCTCTGCAGACTAGCCTTGGCTCTGTGGAACACAGCCTTGAGCTACCAAGTGCACCTACAAGCTCAATTCCTGCCAGGCAAGCTAAATACACTGGCAGATGACCTAAGCAGAAATTTCATGGACCCGCACGAGTGGAAACTGGAGCCAAAGATATTCAACATGCTGAGAAACAAATGGGGGAGCCCAGAGATAGACCTGTTTGCCTCCCCTCAGAACTACCCATTGGCCAAATTCTGCACAAGGACTCCCCACAGACAAGCTTGGAAAGTGGATGCACTGTCCTTTATCTGGGAAAGCCTCTCAGTTTATGCCTTTCCCCCCTCTGCCTCTCCTCTCGAAAGTTTTACTAAAGATCAAACAGGACAAACCAAGGACAATACTCATTGCACCAGACTGGCCACACCAACACTGGTACATCCTCTTGTGCAGTATCTCACAACTGGAACCATGGCACCTGCCTCAGTCTCCTTCCCTACTGTCCCAGCAGGAGGGCCAGATTCTGTGCCCTCAGCTTCAAACCCTGAACCTGGCAGCCTGGCTAATTACCTGAGTTCTCCTATACCATCCCTCAGCAAACAAGTGCTGGATGTCATCCTGGAGGCAAGGAGTCCTAGTACTAGAAAATCCTATGCTAAGTGGAAACTATTCTGCTCCTGGAGCCAGACTCAGGGGGGGGGGGTGAGGATGGGCACAACAGTGCCCAGTTTATCGCTTATTCTTCAGTACTTAACAGAGATGCTTCACAACGGCCTTTCCTTTGCTTCCACTAAAATTCATGCTTTAGCCATTTCAGCTCATTATAATACTGAGCCACCCCTCTTCTCTCACCCCCTACTGAAACAATTCCTCAGAGGGGCCAAAAATTTAAGACCCAGGAGAGCTCCTACTCCTGCCTGGGACCTTAACTTTGTGTTGGAAAAGTTCACGCTACCCCCCTTTGAGCCTGCAGCATCAGCAGAGTTAAAATTTCTCTCTTGGAAAACAGCCTTGCTTCTGGCCATCACTTCAGCCAGACGTGTCTGAGCTACAAGCACTTATGGCTGTGGAACACTTCATTATTTTTCACGTTGACAGGGTCTCCCTCAGGACCAACCCAACTTTCATGCCTAAAGTGGTGTCCAGTGTGGCGCTCAACCAATCTCTCCCTTTGCTCACCTTTTTCCCTAATCCTCAAAATAAGGAGGAAAGAATCCTGCACTCCTTAGATGTGCACAGCTCAGACTCTACCTTGATGGGGACTAAGCCCTTTAGGAAGTCTGACCAGTTACTAGTCCGCTTTGCACCAGGGGCAGAGGGCAAGGCCATATCAAAACAAACCATCTCCAAATGGATAGCACACTGTATCCATTTTTGTTCCAAACACCATGGGAAACCACCCCCTCAGGAGGTCAGAATGCATTCCACTAGGGCAACTTCAACCTCTCAGCCTTTCTCAGAGGAGTCCCTACCAGGGACATTGTGGAAGCTGCTACTTGGATTTCTGGTCATACCCACACCAAGCATTACCACCTGCCTATCTTTTCCAAATCCATTCTTCAGCTTTGGGAATCAACCCAAGTGTGAGGGTCTATGTTAAATGCTCGAACATACAAAATGTCTAACATTACATGGTCGAGACCAAATGTTTGACATTTGGATTTTCAAACAAAAAAAAAAGAAAACACAGAAAAAAACACTTTAACAGTGAAGGCAGGCCTGCACCCCCACACCCCCCTACATAAATATACCAACTCCGAGACCGCACTTCAGTGCAGAAAAGGGAAATTCTCCCTATCTGCACCATACGGTGCCATTGAAAGTCTATCTTCAAGCACTCAAAATTTCGAACGTTTGGTCTCAACCATGTAACGTTCAGAATTTTGAGCGTTCGAAGATTTGACAGGTACCCAAGTGTGATGACTGCAACAGTCAAACACGAACATAGTACAGTTGTGTGCACTTACCATAAATGTAGATGTTCGAGTGTATTCACTGTTGCAGTCCTGGTTTCCTACCCTCCAGCCCCCTTGTCTCTCTCTCTCTCTCTCCTTCCTCACTCCTTACTGGGCTATTGGTATTTACTTTTTACTGGTGTTTTTCCACCATAACTTAGCTCCCTATTTGGGGGCTCCTGACATTTGAGGCAAGAAAAACTGACGTAATGGCATCGGCTGCCTTTTTTTTTATACCTCTGATGACCTGACGTCAGTCTTGAAGCAACAGCAACCGACGCAGAAATACTAAGCCTCTAGTATTCAGGCTGACTAAGGGCTACCCCTGTCTGGATAACCCAAGTGTGATGACTGCAACAGTGAATACACTCTAACATCTACATTTATGGTAAGTGTGCACAACTGTACTTTCTAAAACTACCAAGTTTCTAAGGCCCAGGGTATGAACTACCCCCCAAAAAAGACGACCCAAGCTCAGGCACCTGCTTCCTTGCCTCCATCTCAAATGCTTAAAATGGCGGAAGACCTTTTGCTTATTAGGGGAAGCCAGGCCACCCTTCCAAAAGAAAGAGACTTGTCCCCAGTAGTTTTATCTGAACAGGAGTCCGATGAGACTGATGCATCTGAATATGAAGATATGCAACCCCTCTCTGCTTATGAGGATTCTGATGCAGAGGAATCCATTCCTTCTGCCTGTCCACCAGAGGATATTTCATTTGGGGAAACCCTTCATACTTTGAGGGAGCATTTCCAGTGGGAATGTCAAGGCTATCCTCAATCAAAAAAGAGACTTGGGGAATTCTTAGATTTACCACAGCACATACCTTTGGCCATTCCTCCTGTCCTGGATGTTGTGGATGATGTTTTTATGGAATCCAGTTTGATTCCTGACACCCTTCCTCCTGCTCTCAGGAAACCTGACTGGTATTAGAGTCCCTGACTCTCACAAATTTCTTTTCAAAAATCTTACTGCTGACCCAGAGGTCATCTCTCAAGGACCTAAAGGAATTAAAGCAACTTCAGCTAAGAATCCCACCCCCTCAGATAGGGGTTCCCGAGCTTTAGACAGATGGGGTAAAAAAAATGTACACCTCTGCTACTCTTGCTAATAGAGCATTAAATTGTCAGTTCCACATGCTGAAATATCAGCAGCATACCATGGAACTCCTCAAACAAAAAGTATCTTCCTTTTCTGCTTGTGCAGAAAATAAAGAATTACAAGAGCTAATGCATTCTGCAAGTCAAGTAACTAAGCACACCTTGCAATGTGGCTTTGATGTTCTAGAAGCATCTTGCAGGGCAGCAGTCACTAGTTCTGTCCTTAGAAGGCATGCTTGGCTTAAGGAATTAACCTTGCCAGACCATGTCAAATCTAAATTATTGGACGCACCATTGAACAAAGACAACTTATCTGGCACCAAGGCAGAAAAGGTCTAAAAAAGTTGGAAGAAAAAGCTAAATCTATGCAGACAGTTAGACGTCTTACAGGTCCAGCCTCCAAGGTTCAGTAGGCATTGCCCCTCCAAGCACTGGTCCTTTCCTGCCCCCTCCAGTCCAGCTCATCCCAGACCCAGGGCAAGCAGACCCTCCAGACAGCAGCTCCAGGGAATGCAGAGATTTAAGCAATGGAGTTCCTCCTCTTCAAAAACGGGGAGTGCAAAGCCACTCCCTTATGGTAAGAACTCAATGACTTTACACCTCCACCCGTTACCTCTGCCCACCTACTCTTGCCCCGAGGAGGAAAACTCTCCTTCCATGCAAGCAACTGGGCCACTATTACCAACGACTGATGGGTCCGCAACATAGTGTCCCAGGGGTACAAATTTTATTTTCACACTATGCCAACCCCAAAAGGGTTCCCAGATCTTCCTCCAAACCAGTGGCCAGAGGCCAAAAAGCAAGTCCTTTCCCTGCTGTCCATGAGGACAATACAGCATGTTCCTGCAGAACAGATAGGCCAAGGTTTCTACTCCAGACTCTTCCTGGTACCCAGAAAAGTGGGCACATGGCACCCCATCCTCTATCTGCCCAGTCAAAGCACATTTCTGGTGATTTCAAAATGCTTACCCTCCAGCAGCTTCTACCAATGCTTTCCAAGGATGCTTGGTTAGCCACCCTAGACCTAAAAGAGGCCTATCTACACATCGCCGTTTCAGGGCATGATCTATGCACTTTCAGTTCTCTGCACTTCCCTTTGGCTTATCCACTGCTTCGAGTTTTCACAAAATGCCTGGCTCCTGCCATTGCTTTTTGCAGACAAAAAAATATTCATATTTACCCCTACTTAGATGATTGCCTGATTCAGGCAGACAGTCAGGAAGAGCTGTTACAGCACCCGACTTTTGTAAAGAACCCACTGACCTCCCTGGGATATAGATCAACAAAAAATCAAAACTAGTCCCCACACAAAAAATTGTTTTCCTGGGAGCAAGCCTAGACACAGCATCCCAGATGGCATTCCTTACTCCAGAAAAACAAGCCTACCTGACAGGCTGCTACTCTGAACTAGCCACCAGAACCCAGCTAATCACAAGGAAAATCCTGCGAGCTCTAGGGTTCATGGCTTCCTGCATCCTACTCATTCCATTTGCCAGACTGCATATGAGGAAACTACAATGGTACCTAAAAAGCCTTTGGTGTCAACACTCTCAAGACCTGGAAACTCTCATACCAATGATACCTTGTCTATGGACAGATTTTCTTTGTTGGGCAGCAGCTTGCAACCACAACAAGGGACGTCCCTCCTCACAACCCCATGCTGTCCAGACCCTCACCACAGATGCATCAGACTTTGCCCGAGTGCACACCTGGATGGCAGGTGCATTCAGGGCCACTGGAGGCCAAATCAAATACATCTGCACATCAGCCAAAAAGAGATGTTAGGTGTTCAGCATGCCCTGACAGTCTTCATACCCCTACTTTCCTTGGGGCCTCTAGTGATCAAAACAGACACCACCACAGTGATGTGGTATATCAACAAGCAGGGAGGGACTCACTCTTATCCTCTCTGCAGGCTCGCCATGACCTTTTGTAACACGGCCTCAGCCATGCAACTACACCTGCTAGCACAATTCCTGACAGGCTCTCTAAACTCTCTAGAAACCTGCTAGACCCACATGAGTGGCAGCTAGACCACAGAACCCTTTACCCTTGTAACCCAGAAATGGGGCACACCGAAGGTCGACCTCTGCCCCCCACTCCAATCATCAGCTCAGAAAATTCTGCATCAGGGAACCTCACAGCAAGGCCTGGAAAGTGGATGTTCTACCCTTCCAGTGGGTAAACCTCTCGGTCAATGCATTTCCCCCTCTACCACTCATATCAAGGGTACTGCTCAAAATAAGGGAGGAAAAACTGAGGGCATTCCTGATTGCCCCAGACTGGCCATGCCAGCACTGGTAACCGCTGCTGCACAGCCTGTCACCCCTGCCACCATGGCACCTACCTCAGATCCCTACACTCCTGACCCAGGGGAATGGAAAATTCATTAATCCCCAATTGCAGACCCTCAACCTGGCAGCCTGGCTTATTCCCTGACCACCTGTCAAGCTGCCAGCCTAAGCAAACAAGTCCTAGATGTTCTACGTGAGGCCAGATGCTCCAGCACTAGGAAATCCTGTGCTGACAAGTGGAAAAGATGTTCTTCGTGTTTCACTGTTGCAGTCATCACATTTGGATTATCTGCTTGCAGTAGCCCTCAGTCGGCCTGATTATCAAAGTCTTGGGTCCTGCGTCAGTTGCTGTCTCATCTTCCGTGACATCATGCAGCCAACGCCATTACATCAGTCTTACTTGCCATGCGGTGCCCAAAGCAGAAGCTGTTCGCAAGTGCGGGTTGGCCAACTCCTGAAATGTTTATTTTCGAGTTTCAGGTCTGAAGTCTTCAACTAAAGCTAAGTACCCCGTTGGGGAAACTTTTTCTTGCTCTAACCCGATGTCAGTAAAAGTCAATAATTGTATTTCTTGTGGAAAGCAAATACCTCATAAAGATTTTCATTCATACTGTATTCCTTGCCTAGGCCCTGACCATGACGTACCTCGCTGTCGGTTTTGTGCCTTATTTAAACCACGAACTATTCATTGTCTGTATATTTTCACTTCTAAATATTTTGGTACTCGGTTCAATTATCCAGATATGTCTTCGGTAAGCCACTTGACTACCGACATTCCGAAAAACACAAAGATAAAAACAGAGACAGGCCGCCTAGGTCTAAAGCTGCCGATGACGCTTCTCCTAAGCTAGTCGTCAGTTCGCCGGTACTCAGTGAGACACTTTCACAGCCCCTGATACCCTCTACTTCAGATTCACAGGCCTCTACTTAGACCCATTCGGAGTTTGGTATGCTGCGAGATGCTTCAACTGTGGAACCTGCAGATGTCCCTACCTTGGATGGGTCCGGAGCCACTGTGCAGGCACCGGCTTCTGAGTGTGTATTCAGGCCTACTGACTTACATATTAAACTGACATCTTCTTCTTCAAGGCCTAAAACTAGAACCATGCCTAGGAAACTGACGCCCAGACCGCATGGTCAAGCCTCTATGCCTAAAAAACAAAGGATAAGAATGGCTGAAGACCTTGTTACTTTAATCAGGGGAAGTCAGCCTTCCCCCTCTAAGAGACCTAGGACTGAATTTGCTTATGATACTTCTGACCAGGATTCTGAAATTTCTGTCTCCTCTGATGACCAGGATTTACCCTTACCTACCTATGAGGATTCTGATGCAGAGGACTGTCTTCCCTCTGCTTCTTCCCCAGAGGATTTTTCTTTTGGTGAAACCTTGCATTCTCTTAGGGAGCATTTTCACTGGGAAAGCCAGGATTACTCTGATTCTCTTAAAAAGAGGCTTAGAGATTTCTTACTCCTGCCCCAGCACAGGCCTTTAGCTATCCCTCCTGTGCTGGACATTGTTGATGATGCCTTTTCGGAATCTAGCTTGGCCCCTGACTCTCTACCTCCTGCTCCCAGAAAACCTGATTGATATTATAGGGTTCCTGATTCTCACAAGTTTCTTTTCAAAAATCTTACTGCGGATCCTGAGACCATTTCACAGGGACCCAAGGCATTAAGGCTACTACTGCCAAAAATCCTTCCCCCTCTGATAGAGATTCCAGGGCCCTGGATAGATGGGGTAAGAAGGTATACACCTCTGCAACCTTGGCCATCGGGGCCTTAAATTGTATGTTTCATATGTTAAAGTATCAGCAGGATATTATTAGATTGCTTAAACAGAAAATGTTGATTCCTGATTATGCTGAAACTAAGGATTTACAGGATTTAATGCATTCTGCTGAACAGGTTGGAAAACATACTTTGCAATGTGGTTTTGATTCACTAGAGGGATCTTGCAGGGCTGCTGTCACCAGGTCTGTACTTAGGAGGCATGCTTGGCTTAAGGAGCAATCTTTGCCAGATCATGTTAAAACTAAATTGCTGGATGCTCCCTTAAATCAGGACCGCCTATTTGGCAACAAAGCAGAAGTTCTTAAAAAGATGGAGGAAAAAGCTAAATCTATGCAAACTGTTAAAGATTTCTTACAAGTGCAGCCTCCAAGATTTAGTAGACATTGGCCCTCAAAAAATTGGTCCTTTCCTGCCTCTTCCAGGCCTTCTCAGTTCAAACCCAGAACCAGCAGAACAACCAGGCTTCAGTCCCAAGGTACGCACAGGACTAAGCAGTGGGGGCCCCTACTTCCAAATCAGGGAGTAGTAAGACTCCCCCTAGGGTAAGCTGTCTCAATGACTTGACTTTAAAACTTCCAAGCACTTCTCAACTGACTGCTCCTTTAGGAGGAAAGATTGCTCTGCAAGCAAAAAACTGGGAACTCTACCCAGGACAAATGGGTTTTAAACATAGTTTCTCAAGGATATAGATTTCACTTCCACACGTTACCACCCCCAAATGGTTGGCCAGATCTTCCCCCAAATCAGTGGGCAGAGGCTCAAAAGCAAGTACTCTCTCTCTCAAGATTAAAGGCTATTCAGACTGTTCCAGAAGAGGAAAAGGGACAAGGTTTCTACTCAAGACTTTTCCTGGTACACAGAAAAGACAACTCATGGCATCCTATCCTGGACCTTTCTATCCTAAACACCTTTTTTGGTGATTCCAAAATTCAAGATGCTAACTCTTCACCAGTTGCTTCCCATGATAGGCAAAGATGCCTGGTTGGCAACACTGGATTTAAAGGGAAGCCTACCTGCACATACCAATCAGGGAATCTTGTAGAAGATACCTACGCTTCAAAGCAGGCTCTATGCACTATCAGTTCTCTGCACTGCCCTTTGGCTTATCTACTGCACCCAGGGTATTCAGAAAGTGCCTAGCTCCAGTCATTGCATTCTGCAGGCAAAGAAATATTCAAATATACCCATACCTGGATGATTGCCTAATTCAGGCAGAAAGCCAGGACATACTATTAAATCATCTGGCATTTGTAAAGAAACTGCTAACCTTACTGGGGTACACCATAAATGAAAAGAAATCTCACCTAGTACCCTGCCAGCAAATTGTATTCCTGGGAGCAAGCTTGAATACAACTTCCCTGATGGCCTACCTCACGCCAGAGAAACAAGTTTGACAGCCTACTTCAAACTACTGGCCACAAAGATCCAGCTATCTGCAAGGAAAATACTGCAAGCCCTGGGGTTCATGGCCTCTTGCATTCTACTAATTCCATATGCAGGACTGCATATGAGGAAACTACAGTGGTATCTAAAAAGCCTATGGTGTCAACATTCTCAGGACCTGAAATCAATGATTCCCATCATTCCTTGTATAAAGACAGAGTTCCTTTGGTGGACAGAGGCCTGCCACCACAACAAGGGACTGCCATTCACTCTACTCCCTGCCGCGCAAACCCTAACAGATGCATCAGACTATGCATGGAGAGCTCACTTGACAGGGCACTGCATTCAGGGCAAATGGAACCCAAGTCAAATGCACCTGCATATCAATCAAAAAGAAATGTTAGCTGTACAGAATGCTCTGACAGCCTTCAAGGACCACATTCTTCCAGGGCAATTAATGGTAAAGACGGACAACACCACTGCTATGTGGTACATAAACAAGCAGGGGGTTACCCATTCCTACCCCCTCTGTAGACTAGCCATGGCTCTTTGGAACACAGCCTTGAGCTACCAAGTGCATCTACAGGCTCAATTCCTGCCAGGAAAACTAAATTCACTGTCAGACGAACTAAGCAGAAATCTCATGGACCCACACGAGTGGAAACTAGAACCAAAGACTTTCAACATGTTGATAAACAAATGGGGAGCCCAGATATAGACCTGTTTGCCTCCCCCCAGAACTACCAATTGGACAAATTCTGCACAAGGACTCCCCACAAACAAGCTTGGAAAGTAAATGCTCTGTCCTTCAGCTGGAAAATCTCTCAGTTTATGCCTTCCCTTCTCTGCCTCTCCTCTCCAAAGTACTACTAAAGATCAAACAGGACAAACCAAGGTTGATACTGATTGCACCAGACTGGCCACGCCAACACTGGGTACCCCCTCTTGCACAGTGTCACAGCTAGACCCATGGAACCTGCCTCAAACCCTGAACCTGGCAGCCTGGCTAATTACCATCCCTCAGTAAACAAGTGTTGGATGTCATTTTGGAGGCAAGTAGACCTAGTACTAGAAAATCTAATGCTGAAAAATGGAAAAGATTCTGTGCCTGGAACCAAACTCAAGGGATGGCCACAGTAGCGCCCAATTTACCTCAGATTCTTCAATACTTAACTGAGATGCTTCACAAGGGCCTTTCCTTTTCCTCCTCGAAAATTTTACTTGGACAGGACTAAACCTCAAAGGAAATCTGAACAACGGCTGGTGGCATTTGCTGCAGGGGCAGAGGGGAAGGCTATTTCAAAGCAAACCATTTCTAAATGGATAGGCCATTGCATTCATTTCTGCTATAAGCACTATGGAAAACCTATCCCACAGGGGATTAGACCCCATTTAACCAGGGCTGCATCTACCTCTACAGCCTTTCTCAGAGGTGTCCCTACCAGAGACATCCTAGAAGCTGCTACCTGGAGTTCTGTACATATATTCACCAAGCATTACCATCTGCCAATTTTCTCTAAATCCAGAGCTGGCTTTGCCACTGCAGTCTTGGAGGGCCTTATAGCTTGTCCTAATACTATCTAAATTCCTCCTCCCATCCTTAGCTTTGGGAATCTACCCAAATGTGATGACTGCAACAGTGAAACACGAACATAGTACAGTTGTGTACACTTACCATAAATGTAGATGTTCGAGTGTATTCACTCTTGCAGTCCTGGTTACCCTCCCTCCAGCCCCCTGACTTCTTTTGGCTATACCTGTACTCTTTTACTATGCTTTTTAAGCTTTTTGGTGTACTTGCTTTTTTGTTGGAGGTATAACCTTGTGTATGTGCGTATATATATATTTATATATATAAACATTGCTTCCCATTAGGGGGCACCTGACATCTAGGGCAAGAAAAACTAATGTAATGGTGTCTGCTGCATGCTTTATACCCCTGACTACCTGACATCACGGAAGATGAGACAGCAACCGATGCAGGACCCAAGACTTTGATAATCAGGCTGACTGAGGGCTACTGCAAGCAGATAACCGAAATGTGATGACTGCAGCAGTGAATACACCCAAACATCTACATTTATGGTAAGTGTACACAACTGTACTGTTTTGCACCTGGAGGGAGCCGGAATGACACAGCCCTCCCTACCTCTCATCCTGGATTACCTGGAAGACCTACTACACAGGGGGTCTGTCCTTCTCTTCTATTAAAATTCATGCACCTGCCATCTTTGCCCATTACAACACAGAGCCTCCTCTCTTCTCACAACCTCTCATCAAACAGTTCCTAAGAGGGGCTAACAATTTAAGGCCACCCAGTAAAGCTCCTACCCCAGCTTGGGACCTTAATTCTGTGATGGAAAAGCTCACCCTACCCCCCTTTGAACCTGCAGCTTCACCAGAGTTAAAATTTCTCTCGGAAAAAAGCCTTGCTTCTGGCCATCACTTCAGCTAGAAGAGTATCTGAGCTACAAGCACTCATGGCTGTAGAGCCCTTCATTTTCCATACTTGACAGTCTCACTTAGGACTAACCCATCTTTCATGCCTAAAGTGCCCAGTGTGGCTCTCAACCAATCCACACATTTGCCCACCTTTTTCCCTAAACCACAAAACAAGGGGGAAAGGATTCTGCACTCACTAGATGTGCACAGACAGCTCAGATTCTATCTGGACAGGACTAAATCTTTCAGAAAAACTGATCAATTGCTAGTCAGCTTCGCAGGAGGAGCAGAGGGCAAGGCCATATCCAATCTCCAAATGGATAGCACGCTGCATCCATTTCTGCTACAGACAGCATGGGAAACATTCCACCAGAGCAACCTCCACCTCTGCAGTCTTTCTCAAATGGGTCCCCACCAGGTATATCTTGGAGGCTGCAACATGGACATTTGTTCATACCTTCAAAAAGCATTACCACCTGCCTATCTTCTCCAAATCCAGGGCAGGCTTTGCCAGCGCAGTCTAGCAGGGCATCCTAGCCAGCCCACAGTCTTCTTGACTGCCTCCACCCTTTTCTTCAGCTTTGGGAATCAACCCAAATGTGATGACTGCAACAGTGAAACACTAAGAACATAGTACAGTTGTGTACACTTACCATAAATGTAGATGTTCAAGTGTATTCACTGTTGCAGTCCTGGTTTCCCTCCCTCCATCCCCCTTGTCTCTCTCTCTCTCTTCCTCTCTCCTTACAGGGATTGTTTGGTATTTACTTTCTACTGGTGGTGGTCTTCCACCATAACCTAGCTCCCTATTTGGGGGGCTCCTGACAGGGCAAGAAAAACTGATGCAATGGCGTCAGCTGCCTGATTTTATACCACTGATGACCTGACGTCAGTCCTGGAGTGACAGCAACTGACGTAGAAATACAAAGCCTCTGGTATTCGGGCCAACTGAGAGCTACCCCTGGCAGGATAACCCAAATGTGATGACTGCAACAGTGAATACACTCGAGCATCTACATTTATGGTAAGTGTACACAACTGTACTTTCCCTCCTCTGCAAATGGAAAAGGTTTTTATTCAAGGTTCTTCCTGATTCCCAAAAAAGATGGACCATGTAGACCCATTCTGGATCTTTCCTACCTCAATCTCTTCCTAAAGGTACCCACCTTCAAATTGCTCATCCTGCCTACCCTTTTTCCCCCTGATTACTCCACAGGGATTCATGGCTAATCTAGATGTAAAGGATGCTTACAAAAAGACACAAAAAAGAGTTAAAAAAATAAACACAAAAGTTAGCACCAGCACCTTACTTTATTCAGCAACAACATTGATCTGGTACCTCGGCAGTTCACCTTCAAGGATCAAAGTGAAACAATTTCAGCTGATATATCAGAGCAAACCATTAACAAGATCCAATAATTCAAACAATTATACAAAATCTATAAATATGAAACATATAAATATTTACATACATTATAACTTATTTTTTTCTAACCAGACTATCCACATAACATTATAGAAAGCTTTTTAATAACCAAGTTCCTGATTTAAACCCAAGGGCAACGAAGTCTGAAATTTTAATTTCCAACTCTAACAGTTTACTAATATAGTCACCTCCTCTAGGCAGAAAGGGTTTAGCAAGTACACAGAAAAATCACAATCACCATGCATTTCATAGAAGTGTTTGGCTATAGGACTTAAATTATTTTGATTTCTCACATCCCTAAGATGTTCAAGAACCCCAATTCTAACCATATGTTTAGTTTGCCCTATATACTTTTGTGTTTCTTTATAAAGGATGATTACCTCCACATCCTTATCAAAACCTCCCACAGGAAATACTTGATTCTTGGTGGACGGCTCTCACTGGCAATTTTCTGCCTTGCCTTTTGGTCGGTCCACTGCTCCCAGAGTCTTTACCAAATGTTGGGCTCTAGTGGTAGCCTACACCAGGACAAAGGGGATACAGATATTCCTCTACCTGGACGACATAATCATCCAGGCCCCCAACCAACAAATACTACAAGATCACCTCCACCTGGTGATCTTCTTATTGCAGTCCCTGGGATTCCAGATAAATCTGCCAAAATTCCACCTTCAGGCAACTCAGGACATTGTTTTCCCGGGGTGCAGAATAAGAACAGACCTCATGGAGGCTTTTCTGACACCCCCAAAGGTGAGCTCCCTGTCATACCACCTCCTTCAGGTGCTCCAATCGACCCAGTTATCTGCAAGGCAGTACCTGAAATGACTGGGTTACATGGCAGTCACAATACCCAAGCTACCTTTAGCAAGGCTCCACATGAGGAAGCTGCAGTGGTACCTTCACTCAGTCTGAAAACAACACAACCAGCCATTGGAGCACATTGTACCACTTCTACCCTGCTTAAAAAAGGAGATACTTTGGTGGTGGGACCAAATACAAAGAAACCCAGGACTCCCACTACAACCACCACACCCACCCAGGTCATGCACAACAGATGCCTTGGACCTGGGCTGGGGAGATATTCTAGGACTAAGACAGGTGCAGGGCTTGTGGCCGGTTCACCTAAAATCAGAACACATCAATGCCAGAGAAATGAGGGCAATCCTGCTAGCCCTACAGGCATTTCAACCTTTCCTTCTACAGGGGAGTCTTCTGATATGCACAGACAACACAACCATGTTGTGGTATGTTAGCAAACAAGGGGGGCCCAAGTTCTACCTGCTTTGCAGGCTAGCTATCTTGGTTTGGGAGTTGGCTACCTCACAGGGAATCTCCCTGCAAGCGACCTACATCCCCTCCCTCCACAACAAATGGGCAGATATGTTGAGGAGAACTAACACAAACCACCACAAATGGATGCTGCACAGAGGTGGTCTTGGATGTGGTCCACAAGTGGGGGTTATACTTCAAATAGACCTGTTTGCCTCCACCCTTAACAGGCAACTTCCTGCCTTTTGCACCAGGACACCAGAACCACAGGCACTGACAACAGATGCCTTCTCAATCTCATGGAAGGGGAAATATCTATATGCATCCCCCTTTCACTCTCATTCAGAAAACCCGGCTGAAAATACAGCACCACAAGCCAGAAATCTTGTTGGCGAGTCCCTACTGGCCCAGATAGCACTGGTTCCTCTTACTTCATCTGTCCAAGGGCAATCACAAGTTACCCCCCCCCCAGAGTGGAACTCCTTGCACAAAACAAAGAATCATTAATCCACCCCCAGTGGCAGATGCTCCACCTAAGTCTGTGGCTGATAGGATTCTGATTCCATTTAGACACCTTTATGATGAGGACTTGGTCTGTCCTGCAGGAGGCCAGGAAACCTAATACTAGGAAATCGCATCTCTCCAAGTGGAAAAGATTCACTATTTGGTGTCACAAAAAACAGCTGGACCCGCTTTTTAGGGAACTTCCCCTAGTTCTGTCCTATTTGTGTGATCTACTGCAGTCAGGACTGGCTTAATCATCCATTAAAGCCCAGAGCCAGGGTTACCCTTGGGACTAATCCATCCTTCCTGCCCAAAGTAGTCAGTAACAGGTCCCTAAATCCAGCTACCTGTTTTCTTCCCTAACCCACAGGGAGACGGTGAGAAAGTGCTGCATTCCTCGGACATTCATAGATCAGATTCTACCTGCACAACACCAAGTCTCAGACAGACCAGCTATTTGTATCTTTTCACCCCAGAGCCCTGGGTTAGGATGTTACCAAGCAGACTATTTCTACTTGGATATCAAAAGCCATAATGTTTTGCTACCAGTTTCATGGCAAGACCCTGCAAGGGGCAGTCAAAGCTCATTCCACTAGAGCAATGGCATCTTCAGAAGCCTTCTTCAAGGGCTTGGATACCCCTTCAATTCTGGAAGCTGCTACTTGGTTGTCAATCCACACCTTCACCAAACACTACAAGCTTGACATCTTTAGGTCTAGGGCAGGTTTTGCTAGGGCTATCCTGCATGGATTCCTGGTATCTGCATTTAGACCACCACCCCAACCTCTGAGCTTTGGCATTCACCCATATGCAGCATACTGCAACATGGGAATAGGACAAAGAAAAGTTGTGTAAAGTCTTACCAATAACCATAGATGTCCTTCTCTTCCATGTTGCAGTATTCCTTCCCCTCTCATCTGTTACATTTCTTCCCTTTCTGGATGGCAATGATATAGCATTGCCCTTACAGGGCTGGCTCTGAATGAGGCTACTCTTCGAGGGCTGGTGTGTGCTGACTTCACTTTAACGGCCCACATATCCTCTACCTTGCCTGATGTCTGACACACCACAGAGGGACTGAAAGCTTTTGAATACTGGCCATACGTACACGAGACTGAAGGGATAAACACATATTCAGAGTACTGCAACACAGAAGAGAAGGACATCTATGGTTATGGTGAGACTTTACACAACTTTTCTTTCCTAAATTATCTTCAGAACCAGAGTCATCTGACTCTAAACTATTGGGGTTTACAACTGCTCCAGCACCAGTTACTGTCTGAAGCCCTTTGATGTCAAAGGCCCTGGTGCAGGACAAAATTTCTGCTTTACCTAGCATGATAAATTTCTGATTCAAAGGAGATTTTTCCAAGAACTTTCTATTCACCATCTATATACCATTTTGCTGGTGAGCTTCCAGAAGCTTTTTATGCAGAGGCCTAAATGTCATCTATCCGCTCCACCAAAAGTCTGTCTGAACTCGACATGGAGAGACTGAATATAATCTTGTGGGCTAGAGGACTTACAGGCACCCTTTCAGTTCTGACCCCTTCATGTCTTGGAACTGAGCCTTCTTTCACTCCATTGACCACTCCTCCTCTAACATCCTCAAAGGTCTTAGTTGTCCTTTCCAATCTCCCAACAGCAACTGTACTGGTTCCTGAGATATTCACATCTTTGGAAATGGTAATCCCCCTAAGCTCTTTATTGGCTTTTGAACCAGAGACCATCTTGGAGCCATGACTACCCTGTCTGTTCGAGGGGGCAGGACTCTATTCCAGGGTTTTGGAGCCATCCCTGCTCCTCAGGGCTCAAATTAGCTCGGCTCCAGCTTCTGTCTCGAGGGTTAGTTCACAGCAGGAAGTGACCTCTGTCCTGAGGCTGCCTATCTCTTTTCTGGGCTACCTTCCCACTTGGGAGGCTGGCCGATGCAGTGGAGAGGACCCTCTCACAGTGATTCAGTCGATACCTTCCCCCCCTCAGAACAGGTACCCCCTCCAGCTCTGTTATTCCACCTGCCTCTCCACTGGGACAGCAGGTACTGAAGTCTCAAATTTCTCAAACTCTGGTTCTGTCATCTTCTGACACCTTCCCAGATTATTCCCCTGAGGAGGTCCCTCAGAACAAAAGTGCAAGAGGAAGCACTTGGATTCCCCCCAGGAATCAGTTAGAGGGGACAGATTTTGATGAGGGGAGGGGTCCCCACAGTTACCATCCGAAGATGTCTCTGGGGACATCCTAGAAATTTTAAAACAAAGGGGTGGCTAGAAGTCCCAAAACCCTTCCTCTGAGGGATGTCACCTCTTGGGTGACTCCACCTGCTGATGAACAAATTCAGTTGACTTCACAGCGGGCATGAAAGACTCTGGACACCATCGAACCCATCCCCAAGAGACCTGACAAAATATTTGCCCCTGATGATAACCAGTTCTGGGCCAAGGAGTTAGCAGGGGATGCCATGGTCGTAGTGGCCACCACAAAAAGGAGCTTGCTGAGGAGAGTTTCTGTCCATCTGCCCAACAGGGAGTCTCAGGCTATGGACAGATTTGGGAAGTGGGTCTACACTTTGACCTTTGCTATAAGATCTTTGAACATCCTGGCACACTTTACAAGACTTTCAACAGTATCTGATTAAGGAATTGTCAGATACCCTGGTGGGAGCTGTAGCTAGCAGCTGGTACAGGCATAGCCATAAGGAGACATGCCTGTGTGACTTTGCGGAAACATTCATCTCTTATCGATGCTCCCTTTGACAAAACATCCTTGTTTGGCCCAAAAGTAAGATTTTATCCAGGTGTGAGAAGGATAAGACCCTTTCTGCTGTGGGTGTACATTTCTCCATCCCCCCAAGGTTTTATAGGAACCAGAGAAGTGGTGGAAAAATGTGCTTCAAAAAATCCCAAGGCGCACATGGAGGGAGTTCCCCCGGGGCCAGAGGGGGGGACCAAAACAAGACACCCTCATGGCATAGGTAGTCCGCAAATCTAGGGCTTTAGAGATTCCTTTCCAGGGAACTTTCAGAACTCCTGAAGGGAGGCTAGTTTGTCTTCCTCTAGAGGCAGTTGAGGACACTTGTCCTTGCACCTAAATGCCTGCCTTAATATAACAGATTCCTGGGTGCAACAGATCGTATCCAGAGGCTATATCATTCCCTTTTGTCATCATGTCCTTGTACACAAGAAAATCGCCTATGTTCTACCCAGTCAGAGGGATTCAGCAATGCAAGAAATCAAAAACTGCTGCAGAAGTCATTCTGCCAGACCAGAAAGGATTCAAAACCTACTCAAGATTGTTTAGTGCCAAAAAAAGACAGGACTGGAGACAGATTTTGTATCTCAGCATGCTGAACAAATCAGCTTGGCAAAGTTCCAGATGGTCACGGTACAGTCAATTCTTCCTTTTCTGAAGAAAGACTACTGGATGTGCTCGATAGATCTTCAGGATGTGTATTGCCACATAGAAATGGGTAAATGCTCTAGGAAGTTCCTCTGCTTCTGTCTGGGAACCCGTTATTACCAGTTCAGAGTACTGCTCTTTGGTCTCACCACAGCTCCCAGGGTGTTTAAATGCATGGCAGTAGTAGCAGCTCACTTGCGACTGCAAGGATTCCAGGTGTTTCCGTACTTCGACCAGGCATCATTTGATAGTAGTAGAGATTACACTCTATATATATGCCCATCTGAGGATTACGGTAAACCTTGAAATTCCAATTGATGCCAGTGCAACATTTATAATTCTTAGGGGCTACACTAAATACTAAGAACTATAGCATCCCTTCCAAGAATTATGGGAAGTTCAAAAGATAAGCTGCAGAAAGAGGGTTCCTGCTTACCTAGTTTTACAAACACTAGAGTTGATGGAGCATCATAAACTCTGGTACCTCTAGACAGGTTTCATATGAGAATTCTGCAATGGCTACTAGCCTCAGTGGTCTAGCCTTCACAAACCCTTGTCATACCAAATTCTGATCAATTATTGCAAGAGGGCTCTTTGGATGGATTCCAAAGAAATTCTCTGCATTCACCCCTTTATTCTTCCAGAGCCCATGGCCATAGTGACCATGGATGCCTCCCAGATGGGGTTGGGGATGTTTTCTGGGCAAGACTGTCCAAGGCACTTGGTCCTCATTAGAGACCAAATTGCACATCAGTGTCCTAGTGCCAAGAGCGGTGCTTCTAGCATTGCAAGCCTTTCAGACAGCTCTTCCTCAGGGAACAATTGCATTTCAAACAGACAATGTCAGTAGTTTGGTACATCAAGCAGAGAGGAACCAAGTCTTGCCCCCTTTGTTGAGAAGCCCTCATAGTGTGGCAGTGGGTGATCTCTTCCAACTGCTTTCTAATCGCAATGCACATTACGAGGGATTCTGGTGTGATTGCAGACCAGCAGAGCAGATGTATCCTTCAGCCTCATGAGTGGTGTCTCCATCCAGAAGTGGTGAAAATAATGATCCGTCAATGGAGTAGACCTTGCTACAATCTGTTTGCCTCCCCCTAAACAAGTTCAGCAATTACTTCACCCTGATTCCCCCTCCAGGGAAGTCACCCAGAGATGCTGTCCACAATTGGCCCCTAAGTCTCCTGTTTTTCCCCTATACCTCTAATTCTGAAATTCTTATAGAAAGTGCTCAGGTTGAAAAACACAGTAATCCTTCCTATTGGCCCTCTGGTTTGACAACTCTGGATTCTGGGCCTGGTGCTAGAAATTCTGTACCATCCAGATGGACTTGTTCACCCAGACATTTTGAACCTCAAGCTGACAGAGTGGTTCCCCCAATTCCATTAGTTGCCAAGCGTCCTAATTCCTCCCAAGTATGCTGTATCCTTTTGTCGGCTTATAAATTTTCTACTCGTAAAGTGTATTCTAGAAAATGGAAGAGATTTACCATTTGTGCCCATGAAAAAATGAATCCCTTTTCTGCTTCTGTAGAGTGAATATTAAACTTTTTAGCACCTCTTCCATGCTGGAGCTTTCCCTTCTACCATCAGATTAGTTGGCTGCAATTTCTAATTTCCACGATGGTTTGGAAGAACATTCTTCAGCCTCTCATAGACTTTGTAATCATTCCTAAGAGGCATGCTTTTGTTGAAACCCTTTCAAAGATCTGACATCTCCTTATGATCTAAACTTAGTGTTACATACTCCATTTGAGTCCTGTATGGAATGTGATCTGAGGGTTGTCTTGGAAGACACTATTTTTGGTAGCCATAATGTCTGCCAGAAGGATTTCGGAGATCCAGGCCTTGTCTGAACCTCATCTAATTTTCCACAAGGATAGTTTCTTTATGAACAAACCCCTCCTTTCTACCCAAGGTAGTCTGAGTCTAGCATCAATCAAACGATTAATTTACCGTTTTTCTTTCCAAATTTTAACAAAGGTTAATATTCCTAATGTTTACTAAATGTTCATAAGCAATTGTGTTTCTTTTTTTTTCCATAATAAATTTTTATTGAAATATATTTTCCAAAAACATTACAAAAATACAATAAACATCACACACATAATACACTATAACTACTACAAACCATTTATACAATATCTACATGAAATGCTTCCTATATTTAATATATTCCTAAAATCAGTATCATGCTAATATAATATTGAAGACCTTTTCCCATATTTTCGGGTTATTAATATTTTTGTTAGTTTGTTTCAGAAGTAATTTATGTGCTAGTATATGCTTTATAGCCACAAGCTTAAAATTATTCCATGATGTCTTATGTGGTTCTAGCCAATTTGTGGCTATATAGAGTTTCATCAGCAAAAAATATTCATACAAATAATAGTTTGCGATCTGGAAAGCTCTCTTGGAGGAATGTGTAGAATCATAAATTCCCATGACAGTGTAGAACTTTGATAACCCATCTTTTGCAGTTGTACTTTAAGAGAGTTCCAAAGTTTATATACGCATTTACAACTCCAGAACATATGAAGAAGATCCGCTGTTTGATCTGCACAGTATGGACAAATTGGAGAATTCCTAGGGTTAAATTTATGTAATCTAAGATGTGTGTAATATGCATTGTTCCAAATCATCAATTGCGTGTACATCAGTTTTGAAAAGAAACTGATTTCCTAGTTATATCAATTGCTTTTAATATCTGATTGTCTGTTACTGTTACTTTTTTTACCCAATACTCTGAAAGCAAAATTTTGTCCTGAAATTTCAAATCCTTAATTAATTTATATGCAGTTGCTATAAATTTAGTGTCTTGTTGGATAGCTTGCCACAATTCAGAGCACTTATCCACAAATCCGGCTGCAGGTTTAAAGTTCCTAAAGTAGCTCAAGGCAAGTTCTTTAACTTGTCTCATTATAACAATGTAACTTCTAGGTAGATTCATTTCCTGTCTAATTTGTAAAGCCGATAAGTCAAGTTTATTAAAAACATCAGCAATTGTGTTTCTATCTTCACAGAACAAAAGACCTTCAAAAATCAAATCAACTATTTGTTTCCTTTTCCAGTGCAAAGTTGGGTAAGCCAGTCAGCAAGGTGACTCTGGCTAAATGGCTGAAAGACTGCATTTCATTTATCTATAAGAACAAATTAGCCTTGCCCAGGCCCATGAAAGCATATTCTACAAGATCTGTAGCCACCTTGGCAGTTTTCCAATCTAGAGCTTTGGATGATACATGTGCAAGCATCTACTTGTGCTTCTCACCATATTTTATTACTCTTTTCAAATTGGACTTGGTCTCTAGGGGAAGAGTCATTTGGCTTGATGGTGCTCAGGAGTATCCTGAGAGTCCACCCAAGATTTTAGCTAGCTGGGGACTCTGTCCCATCTTTCAAGGATAAAGTGAAGATTGACAACATCAAAAAGAAGTTATGTACGTACTTTAACATTGCATCTGTGTTTATCTTTATTTATCCTCGACTCCCCTCCATCCATCCCTTAACCTTTAAAGTTTTTTTTGGTGGACCGGATTATATATCCTTGAATTGATTTTTCAAGCACAGTAGATATGGCTTCATTTCTAATTGTGTGTGTGTATGTATGTGTGTATACATACATATATATATATATATATATATATATATATAAACACACACACACATATATATATATATATATATATATATATATATATATATATATATATATATATATATATATATATATATATATACACTCACATGTACACATACTTCTGCAAGCTCTATCTGGGGTAATTGTGAGAATTCTGGGTAGAGGTGAAGCTTGAGTATTTGGCTGGCGCAAGCTGTAGTAATGACAGTCAGTTCTGATATCGGACCTAGACCCATCTGTCGGATAAATGGATAGACAACACAGATGGAACGTTATGGTAAGTACATAACTTTTTTTCATTAGTGCAAGGTTAAAGGCTTTTGCTTTATTTTACTCAGCAAGGGCAAACTTGATTTGAGGTACCAACGTGGAGACCATGGAATTATGGTTAGGGAAGAAGTCTGAGGCCTGAAACCAAAGAGCTTTAAGACTGGTGCTGAGGTGTGATCTGACAACCCACAGCTGAACTAGATGAAAATTAGACGACATGGATCTAGCATTATGGTAAATGCATAACTTGTTTCCTCCAACTTTCTTGACAATACCAGTGCGCGATATTGTATCAGATGCTTTGGTCAGGTCTAGGTAGGCAATATGCATAGTTTACCCCTCATCCATTACCTTGGTGATCTTTTTAAATCTACCAGGTTTATAAGCATGACCTTCCTTTGACAAAGCCAGACTGGGATGGATCTAGTCTCCTATGTACTTTATTTCCATGCAAATAAGACTAGTCAGACTAATGGGCCTGTAGTTTCCAGGATCTATTGGAGGCCTTTTATGAAGGGGTTGGCAGCCTTGGGTCCTATCTCATGGTGCAAAGCCTGTTTTAAGACTAGTTATAGTGATTCCAGGGGGTCCCAATAAGTCATATTTTAGACCATTCAGGAGGCATCCCAGAATGTTATCAGGGCCCACTGATGCTGTTAGCTTTAACAAGTGCGGACAGTACATGCTTCCTATTTATATTTGGAGGGGTTATGTTTGAGGCATTTCTTGGATTCTTGGTGAGTGGGTAAAGTTGGAACTGAATTTGTTCTTCAGGTTTGTAATATCGCCAGACTTGGTGAATGTGGCACCATTCACCACCAGTTCAGCATATTGCTGTGTGCTGCTCTTGAGGTTTCTGACATAGCCAAAGAAGGCTTTATGGTTATTTTCACTTGGTAGGCTTTCTTAACCATAGCTGATTTTTGTGACCTAATGAGCTCTCTTAGTTGCCCATTGATTTATTTTTATGGAAATTACCCTTCCTGATTTTGCCATAATTTTCCTTTTGTGTAGCCTTTTTAATACGGGATGCCACTGATGTTTCTGGTTTAAAACTGGCTTGCTTGTGGTAGTTACAACAGTTTCTATGTAGCCATTGATATTGTCCAGAGTTTGAGCACAGTTCAGCATAGGCTGTTTTGTTCTCTGGGTTTGGAGGGACACTGAATTTTGTCAAACCATCACTTAAAAGGTAATTTGCCTTGGAATAGTTTCTGTTACTGGGATTACTGAGCTGATTTTGATTTAGGAGACTACTTTGTGGTCAGACCTTACCCGTGAGAGAGAGAGAGAGAGAGAGGCATGGGAGTGCAGCTTTGTCTCATATTTGAGTATCATTATGTTGGAGCCAGTTGGGGTGTATTCATTATATGGTCAAGGCTGCTTGTATTTATGAAGTCCAGGGATCTCTATGCCTGTAGATTTGAAGCGGTATAGGAGTCCCAGTCTTTAGAGTAAATAAGATGTTGGGCTGGATGGTAAGTGTCTCTAGTAAATCCAAGTATGCATTGTGAACTTGTTTCATAGAGGGTGACTAGGTTTATGAATTTGGCATTGTGTAGTATTGCACTGTGGGGGTGGATAAAGTTTTAGCCAGTATTTGAAAGCCTAGAGGGGACAGGTGTAGATAATCCTTGGCAAAGCACCATTCTCTGTTAACCATGTACTCACAAGGTTTCAAATTATTGGATCCCCTTAGAATGACACCAGAAAGACAGCCAGCTGAAATTCATCTTTTTTTGCTCCTGTTGTGACATCATCCTTGGTGGTGGTAATATGCTGCTTGGTGCTGGGTTCATACCAGCATGAGACTTCTAGTCTGAGACCTCCATAATGTGTCTCCATACAGTCCGCAGAGGTACATTTTTCACTTACTGGTACCTGTGATGCAATGACTTGCAGATCCTGGCTCTCAATAAGCAATTAATGGTTTTCTTCAGCCTTATTGGAGGGCATTATTATGTCTTACAATGGGGTTCCCTATGGTAAGAGTCCTGGGAAGTGTTCTTGCCTTATGGGCTTGGTGTTTGGGGTTTCATTGAGTGTGACTATATGCGCGGTGTTTTTTTTTTTCTGAGTTCCTTTGGGCTTGCTGAGGAATATTGTTTGCAAACAGGTGGTTTAAGTTAAGCATATGTTAATGTGTGACATTTATGTGCAGTGTCTAGTGGTTTCAACAACCCGGTGTACTGTTGAGTGTAGCTCGTGTCCTTAAATACCTTCTCACTGCTTTAAGGATTAAGTGGTGGTGGTTAAACATGAGAATTGCTACATTCTCAACATATGCTCATGTCCAAGCTGGCTGCAGAGAAGTTAAATCACATATCCATGCTGTCCAGTCCTTTTATTGATGAGCTACAAGGGGGTGGTGTATTGAGTGCATCAGGCTATTAATGGTGCTTAGTTGTTGCAAACTGCTTTATTTTGGCAGATTAGTACAGTTTAGTATTGTTTAGCATACAATGTTTATAGAATACTGAATTCTGGGAAATCTATAAGTATTGCCACTGTGTGCCCAGCTATCTGTTTAGTATGAAAGACAAGGACTTAAAAGTCCAAGGGGTTGTTGGAGTGGTCTCAGTCTTATTCCGATTATTGAATCTTAGTATGGTTTACTATTTCAGTTTCATAACATTAAAATCACTCACAGGTGGAGTCTTGGCCATCTTGTCTGCCAGAGTTCTGCAGATGCCTTAGCTTAATGTTGTCTCCACTTTATCAGTCACATACCTGCATCCTGAATAAAAATTTCTTTATACTGTCTCCACTCTTCTGCGGAAGTGTGCTGCATTTTGTTGAGCAAGTTTGCTGTCACTTGGTCCAGTCTTGTGCAAGAGCCCCCATCCCCAGAACTCTCTGAAAGCCCAATACCCTGGGTAGGGGGGACCTTTAGTTTAGTTTGCTTGCAACATGTGGGTTTCATAGAAACTTTCTCTATGCTTGATGAGGAAGCTGTGGAAGCCCCTACTTGACTCTCAAGTTAATGCAGCCGTCAGCTCAGATGAGGCTCATATTCCTTGTAAGTCAGAGAGGGACTTTGTCATAGAACTTCTTTAGGACTTTTAGCAGCCATCTTCAACCTCGGATCATTTATCTTACTGAGCATCTCGGTAATTAGAGCTTTTCTGCTGGAAAAAACAAAACAAAGGCCTACCAAAATTGTAAATTTGGGAAAAATTCTGTTACCAGCTAGCAGAGACTGCCTGGATCTCAGCAGGGAAATTTGGGGAAATAAGTCGGCTAAAAAAATGTGAATGGGAAAAAGTTATCAGTAGATAAACTTTGCAATATCAATGCAAGAGATTTCTTCCAGTAAACTAGAAGAAAAGGAGACTACATGTGAACTGTTTAAAACAAGTAGGACTTTGCAAGAATAAATGTGAAGTCTGAACTGTTCAGTTTGAAGTGAGCACTAGAAGTAGAAATAAATGATTAAGGCATTAAATGGAAAACTGCTTCAAGAAAGTTGTTTAAAAAGACTGAGCATGAAGAAAGCTTGGAGGGAGTGGGCTGTATTGACTACATGTATTTAACTGGATTGATGTTCCCTAATTTGATAGGGCACATTGTTTTTTTACTACCATTTCAACCTCCAGAAAGCAGGCAATCCCATATTGGTTAAAGTCGTACCGGCAGAAGATGGTTCTGGCAAGATTAGATTATTTAAGTACTGGTAATAGTGGTTGTAGAAAATGATTATTTTATTGGAGACAAAGGAATAAGATTGTTCATGTCTAAAGTTGGGGAATTAAACTGCCTTACTATGGGGTTGTCAAAATTTGTCCAAGTGGGTTGAAGACTTGTATATGGAGGCAGATCCAGCTTTGGAGGAGACTAAGTTCAGTCAGCAAAACCCCAAGGTGAAGACTGACTCTGTAGCCCTTTAAGTGGGGTGCAAGAGACTGAAATCCTTCCCCTTGTTTCAAAAGAAAATGCTGCAGATAAGCCTAGGTCCTGATAAGAATAAAGACGCTTGGATTCCAACAAGTTACTGGTATGGTGAGAAGACTAAGAATGGTAAGAAGACTTCAGCCAGTAAGAAGCTGAGATATGATTGACCTCTGTGGGGGATCTTTACTCCATTGAGCTCTGTCCTTTGGTGCAGGTAAAATCTTGTCCAATTTTTTTGTGATATTGGCTCTTTTGCATCAGGCTCCTTCCAAATATGCTGAGCCACCAAATTAGTGTGTCGGGGGGGGGGGGGGACCACCCAGGTAGTAGAAAAGCCTGCTGCAAAAGGTTCCAGGAACATATTCTTCCTGGAGGGGTGTATCTGTAGACCATCTTACTCTGTTTCATCAATTCTAGTATTTTGCCAAAACAATCTTAAGGAGACCTCCCATTCATACATATTACATGTCTTTTATGACTGATTCTGAGGATGAATCCAAATGCTTCTGTTTGGGGAATCTCTGGGGATGGGTCTGAATCAGACTTGGAGCTCAATGAAAGAACTTCCCCAAGGCTGTTAGAAGCTGACCATCCCTGTTGAGAGGAAGTGGATTCTGGAGGCGGAATACGTATGAGGTCAGGTTGGATCCAAATAAGATGGAGGCATCTTTTCTCTATCTTAAGATAACTTGTTGGAAGACCTTGAAAGCTGTAGCAAAAATCTGAGTTGAACTCTAATGGGGGGCAGAGATCACAACATTCTAACCTGCCAAGCTGTCAAGAGCTGATGCCTTGAGAGGAAGGGATGGCTTCAACAGTTTGCAATCCATCCCTTCCACCACTTGCCCAAAGCTTTGGTGCCAACTCTCATTTTGATCCAACAAGGTTGGAGTCCAGAGAGACTGGGTGTAACAGTCTGGGCTGAAGTAGAAGGCACTTCGCTGTTCTGAAAGTCAAACCTGCAACAATCTTCAGTGGGGAGTCAGTGGTATTGTTTGACTTCTCCAAAGGGGATGGAGCTGTGAAGATGCCTAACTGTATTTGCATCTCAAGGAATCTCCATTCTGTTTGCTTTGGTGAGATTTCTCAAAGAACAGGCAAATCTGGAAGAAGCAATCGAGGATGCCTTGGATTAATGTATTGGCGAGTGGAGCTGAGGGCTAATTGGTTTTGGTTTTTGGAGGGAAAAATTGTTGTGGAGATGAATGAATCTGAGGATTTGGAGCCGAGGACTTTAGAACCTTCAGTGCTGGACCCAGAGACACTATGGAGTAGACAGACTTCGAATGAGTAGGAAGAAAACCTTGCTCCTTCTGCCTGAAGAGCGTTATGGCCAAAGGAAGCAGACTTCACATTCAGATGATGTTCTTCGTGTTTCACTGTTGCAGTCATCACCTGTGGGTTATCCCTGCTGTGGTAGCCCTCGGCTGGCCTGAATACCAGAGTCAATGTTTTTTGTGTCGGCTGCAGTCTGATGTCAGGTCATCAGTGCTATAAAGCAAGACAGCCAATGTCATTAAATCAGTCTCTCTTGTTGTGGAGCCCTTAGCAGAAGCAGTTCACATGAGTGCTGGTCGGTCACTACCAGAGTTTGAATTTCAGCTGAAAATGTCTAAAGATAAGTACCCCGTTGGGACCCTTTTTTCTTGCACTAACCGATGTCCAAAAAAGTTAACAATTGTCTTGCATGTGGAAAGCAGATCCCACACCGAGACTTCCATTCTTACTGCGTCACTTGTTTAGGCCCAGATCACAACGCCCCCCATTTCTGGTTCCGTGCCCTCTTTAATGTGAGAACCATGCCCCGTAGAGCTCTTCTTGTAGATGGTTATTTTTGTGCTCCATCTTCGCATTCTGATATGGCATCTGTCAGCCAACAAAACGTGGACATTCTGAAAAAACAGAGATAAAGATAGAGAGAGACCACACAAGGCTAAGCCTTCCAACAACTCTACTGCTAAGCAGGTCATCAGTTGTCCGGAATTCAGTCAGGTGCTTTCGCAACCTCTGATGCCTGATTTGATATCTATGCAGGCCTCTACCGAGACCCTTTTGGAGTCTGGTATACTGCAGAAATCTTCATCTTCCGAGCCTTTGGCTGTCTCTGCCTCAGTTGGATCTGGAGGCACGGTACAGGCACCAGGTTCCGAGGAGGCCTTTCACATTACGGAATCTAGACAAAAAAATTATGTCTACTCATCCAACTGCCATTTCTCTCAGACCGGATTCTCTCAGTCCTAGAAGCCAAGCCACTCCTAGAAAATCTGCTTCTACCCACCAATCTTGCTCCTGCTCCACCACCCCAAGCACAAATGCTTAAAATGGCAGAGGATCTCATCTCCCTTATCCGGGGTAGTCAGGCCACAACTTCTAAAAGGAAAAGGCACCCTTCTCCAGAAATTATGACAGAGCAGGATTCTGAGGAATCTGACTATTCAGAGTTTGAAGAGGAACAGCAACCTCTGACTGCTTGAAGATTCAGATGCAGAGGAATCTATCCCTTCTGCCTCCCCTCCAGAGGACCTTTCCTTTGGGGAAACTCTTCACACCCTCAGGGAACATTTCCAGTGGGAATCTCAGGATTTCCCCAGTCTAAGAAAAAACTTGAGTTTCTGGACCTGCCCCAGCACAGACCCCTGGCCATCCCCCCTATTTTAGAAGTGGTGGATGATGTTTTCTATGAATCCAGCTAGGCCCCTGACACCCTCCCACCTGCTCCCAGTAAACCTGACAGGTATTAGAGTACCAGATTCTCACAAATACCTGTACAGAAATCCTGCTACAGACCCAGAGGTCATTACACAGGGACCTAAATGAGCTAAGACTAGTTCTGCCAAGAACCCTATTCCTCCTGACAAGGATTCCAGAGCTCTGGGCAGATGGGGTAAAAAACTATACAACTCTGCAACCTTAGCTATCAGAGCACTCAACTGTCACTTCCACGTTAAAATATCAACAACACACTTAGGAAAGGTAGAAATCTTTTGTTTTAATTCCAGACTGTGCAGCAGATTTACTGCACTCTGCTTGTCAAGTGGCCAAACATTATTGCACTGTAGATATGATGCCCTAGAAGTCTCTAGCAGGGCAGCAGTGTCAGGATCTGTAATAAGGAGACATGCTTGGCTGAAGGAACAACCTCTCCCTGATCATGTCAAGTCTAAACTTGACGCACCTCAGGATAAGGACGGCTTGTTTGGAGTAAAAGCAGAAGAGGTGCTTAAAAAGATGAAAGACAAAGCAAAATCTATGCAAACAGTAAAAGATTTCTTTCAGGTTCAACCTCCCAGGTTCAGCAGGAACTTTCCCTCTAAACACTGGTCCTTCCCTGCACCTAGCAGGAAGGGCCAAGGTAAGCCCCACAGGAACAGACCATCCAGGCCCCTATCCCAGGGCCAGCAGAGAAGCAAGCAGTGGACCACTTCCACCCCAAAGACAGGGAGTTCTAAGCCACCCTTCTATGGCAAAAACTCCCAGTGACTCCCCCCCCCTCACCAAAAACTAGGAGGAAGGCTCTCCCTTTTCAAACAAAATTGGCTTTCTGTAACAAAGGACCAATGGGTCTTAACTCATTAACCCCTTCTCATGTTGCCTGTGTGCTTAAACCTGAGCGCGCCATGAGAAGATACAAATTGCAAGCTATTACCCCTGAGTGCCTTCCACAAGCAAGAGAAAGTGTACTGCAGATTTGTAGTTCACCTTAATGTAAAATACACTGAAATCATAACTGAATGTGTAATTTACCTTATATAGTTACGATTCAGTGTGTTTTTACATTAAGGTCGCTTTAAAGTTCTTTCAGAAAATACGTTTTAAAAGTTCTTGATAAAACAAATGGTGGCAGCCAATCGGATTCTTGCATTCCAAGCCACCACTTGCATAACACCACCGCCCCCAACCCAAATTTCTTTTGTTTTCCCCTAATAAAAAGAGGGTCCAGCAGCAGGTATTTCCCTTCTTTCTGTGAAGAATTGGAGATTTTACCTGCTAATGGATCCTCTATTTTATTTTCGCCACTCAAGTATTTCACAGACCGCCATATAGGCACTACCAGGAATTCCCATTCAGCCACTGTAGTGCAGAGTTCCCGTTCAGCTCATTGCAACAACTACCTTCTTGTCCTCCCATCCCCTACCTAAGTGGTGAGGTACTGTACTTGTCGGGAATTCTGTAGTTTATATTTTTGATTGCAAGAGCAGTTTCTCCTTTTAATTAGGAAAGCACCACATGGTGATTTTCAAACACACTCTCATCTAAAGCAGCACAAAACGTGAGTCTGCTATCATTGTATTGTCATCTGATGGCATTTTCAGATAATAGGTACGTCATAAGGGTATAAGTGAGCCAACAGAGCATTAATGGTCCTGGCTGAATTATATTATTACATTAGTTAAAGTATAGTTTAGGCATCTGTGTGTTTAATCTAGAGCGCATGATCACAGGAATATTGTTTATACTATAATTTCATGAGCGTAAGCTAGTAAAGTAAAATGGTCTAGTTTAAATTCACAAATGATTATTATGTTTTTTAAAGTGGTAACTGGCCTAGTGTCTGAAGAGTGTGCTACGTAGTTTGAAGTGTAGGTCTTTAAACTGTGTATAATAGAAGAACGTCGTAGCATGTTTTAGCCTAGACTTTGCTTCATTTTCGTAATGATGGGTTAATTTAGTACAGGGTGGAAGACATAGGGGAAACCATTTGAGGCGGGTTATTTCTGCACGTAACAGAAAATTTGCAGTACCTACCCTGCCCATGCACACTGAAGAAAAAGGGATTGTAATGTCGATTGCGTGACTATTGCAAAGTGTTTGTGATCCTATGAAGTGTGTATAATATTAGAACAAGACTATTGCAAAGTGTTCGCCATCCTATGCATGTATACTGATCAGCTGTCTTGGCAAATTGTATTTTTCACTAATTTCTTTTGTGGATTACAGGAGGGTAAAAATGTTTTCTTTTTTTTTTCCTTTTAAACTAGCCTTTATAAACAGAATTAACTAGTTGATCAGCATGATTGTGGTGCCATACAATGTGCCCTTTACTTCACAGTTTTAGGATCTTGTATAGTAAAATAACACCCAACTGTAATACCAAAAATGATGCACTGGGGCGTGGCTAAGATGTCAGAGTGAGTGCAGCAGTTTTTTGTTGTTCTGTCTATAAGTTTTATTTCTGACAGGATTTATTTGGAATTTTTCGAAATACATTGGGAAAAACTAACTACAAATATTCTTTTCATTCTTGTGGATTACCTGAGGAAGAAAAAGTAACATTTTTCAGTGAATTTTCTCACAAAATTCCTGTCAGAATATTAGCAGCTGTATACAGATACTTGAAATATGAGCCATTCAAAGTCTTCAGCTCAAGACAGTTCTATGAAAAAAGAACTGCAGACCTTAATTACAAGTATACAGGACCTTTCTACAAAAATGGACAATCTAGAAAACATTATGGAAAATATGAAAAAAGACAGTAAAAAGCAAATTCAAGATTTAAAGGAAATTATTTCAAAGCACTCGGATCAAATAACCAACATAGAAGAATCTCTAAATAACATAGATGGAAGGCAGATAGAGAAAACAGTCAAATACATTTCTTATTGAAGCAAAACAACTTATTAACTGAGAAAGTGGAAGATTTGGAGTCAAGTTCAAGGAGGAACAAGATTAGAATTTATGGAGTTCCTGAAAAGACAGAGGGAAATAATATGATTCTTTTCCTGAATAATTGGTTGCCTAAAGTGTTAAACCTCCCGGAGTCACTTTCTTACAGAATTGAAAGGGCTCATAGGTCTTTATCAAATCCATCTATATCAAAAAATCCAACTTCAGCAAGATCCATCATAGTTAAGTTTTTGTCAACACAGGATAAAGATCTGGTGTTAAAAACTTCCTGGACGAAGAGCCCCATTCAAGAAAATGGAAGAGTTATTAGATTTGATAATGACTATACATCTGTGACAATAGCAAAAAGGAAAGCTTGTATTCGCCTCATTAAAGACCTTAAGAAAGCTGAAATAAAAGCTCACTCTTCACTGCTAGATTAAAAGTCACACTTCCAGATGGTCAAAAAATCTTTAATAATATTGAAGAAGCAACAGAATTTGCCAAAAAACATAATTTACTAGACAAAATTGAAGATATGGAACTTTATACTCCAAGCCTAAAGCGACAAGCTACTAATGGCAAAATAACAGCAAATGATAAGTCCACAAAAAAACTTAAAGGGAAGTAAAACATAAGCTTCTAATTTCCTGAGGTTATTCTCCCTTGGAATAGGATAAATAGTGCAAATATGAGGTAAAATTTTAAAATAAATATTTACAACTATATATAACTAACCCTTCTTCCCTTTTTATAGTAATTACTCTTATTATTATATAGATAATTACTTTCTGCCATTTCTCCTTCCTCCGTTATGACGTTTTTATCCCCTATATAGATTATAATATAAATAAAAACAAACGGCTTATAAGCGCATAAGATCTTGTCATAATCTTACAAGAGCGTGATTTAATATTATATTTTAAATTAGTGGTGTGCTGAGTGCCGTCAGAGTAATATTAAACTGTTGTTTAAAAATAGTTTGTGTCTTTGTTCTGTAACCTTAATACATTAAATAGAGTGACAGTAGCTTTAAATGCTGAACGGGGGTTGTGAGCGCTTATACAGTCTGTCAGGAAGCTTTGTGGGCTTTAGATTGATTAAATTTTCTTTGTAGGTATTAAAGCAATTATGATGGATATTTTGGGGAGAGAGAGCGCTTCAAAAGAAGTGCGGTCTGTGGTTTTAAAAAAAAAATTAATAGCTGCATAGTGCTACCCTGTTTAACTTTTTTTTCTATTTTACATGCTTTTTTGTAACCCACGAGCGCACGAAAGCCAAAAATAATTGAAAAATGTCATACCTGCCTCGTGTATGCAGTTCATTTTTGAATGCAAAGCCTCAAGAGAACTAAATCACAAGCTATTCATTGATCTGTGGTTTTGAGACTGGCACTCTTTGTAAAAACTTCTAGTGATGACGTAATTGTACTCTGAGCCCTGGTTGCACATAAGAAAAACAACTGCGACAGGCGATAAAGATGCAGCAAGGAAGTTTTTGATGCTGAGACATTCAAAATACTCTTCAAAGTAGTTTCTTGACTGTAAGTTTATAATTTCCTAACAAAATGAATGTTTACTAGTTCCTTTTGATGCCGGAGACTAGATTTAATAACATAAATGTTGGAAACTGTTGTAGCTGCAGTTAAATTCAGTATTCAAGGCATAATTATCACTCATGCTTCCTAGCATTGTTTTCTAAACTTATTGACAGTGTGAGATACATGTTTAGTTCTAAGGTGAATTCAGGTTAATTGTATGTAGAAATAAAATAACTTACAAATGAAGAGTAAATTACACATGAAGAGAAAATTAGCATTTCTCTATACATCACACAGACGCTTTAGTTACAATGCAGCTTCACCAGATATTTAATGCAAGATAAACACAGCTGGCTGAAGGGAAAGTTGAAAAACATTAAAATAGAGCATCCCTTTATAAGTTACAGATAGATTTAAAAAAAAAAGAAAGAAAAAAGGGGGAAGGTGTAATATTGTCGCATGTTAATAAGCTGAGGTAAATATAGTTACCTGATATATGAACATCTAAATGTTTTAAATAAAAAAGAAACTGTAAAGAGAACATTATTGGTATTTCTTCATAAGTCACTTTGGGAGAATCATATTTGAGAGTTCCTTCATATATGTGTTATATATCTCACCCCAAAAAATCCTATTTTAAACATATTTTTCATGTGAGTGCTGATACATTAGGAATGTTATTTGGATAATAGAAATTTGCTTATTATTTTCAAGGGTACTTTGTATTTAGGCATTCCTAAAATAGAGAAGGATACGGTAAAGTAAGTTGCTTGCATAGCCCACATAGTACTAATAATGGATTTTAAGCAAGTACTTAATACAACAGTAAGTGTTGAATAAACAAAACAAAAAGCTGTTTTGGGAATAACACATATCCAGTTACTTCAAAGCAGCAAACACTTGCACTATCTGATCATTATATTGAAGAAGTTGTCTTATAATTAATAACTAGTAGAAGCAATGTTGATTTATTCTCTTGCTAATAGCAGTGATATTGACAACAATGAGGACTTGAATAAATACATTTTTGAAATATCAATATTAGAGAGTTGTATAAATGGCTTATTATTGGAACAAAAGGGGATAAATGAAACAGAGAAGGGTGTTTGAATAAAGTACGTCTACCACATTTAAATAAGAAGCTTAAAATGCTCATAATAGTTTAATATTACATATTTCAAAATATTGGTCATACTTTGCTTAGACCATACATATATAACCCATAAACAAATGTATAGAAGGAATAGTCGAGAGGAGAATGGGTGATAGAAGAAAAATGGAGAGGGTTTCTATGCCTTAAATATATAAATATATATTTAATACGCAGTATCATTTCAAATCATATAATTAAACTGGATGTACACTTTTTTTTTCATAGTTTAATCTGTATTAGGAAAATAATATCTTTTTTCATCTTAACGAAAGACTCTGATTTCTTATATTGCTTTTGAAGTCAAGCTTACATATGCTGGTTTATGAGAGCATAATCCTGTTACTATAACATAGAGATGTTTGTCAAACATGAATATTTATTGCATGACTATTTTATTTGTAATTTGTAAAATACTTAATATTCTATCATATGTCTTGAGATGTTTTGCGCTTCAATAACTAAACATAATGTTACATAATATTGAATAAGTTTAACTGTATACCTAATTATAAGAGGGCAGAAGCAGCAATATAAAGGTTGATTGGTTGTAGGACTGTTAGTGGTGGTGGCTAAGATGATGCTTTCATCAAGCCAGGAAATTAGGTTTCCATGTTTAATTTTGTATATAGTTATATATGTTATGATTTTCTTATTCATTTCTATTTACCTGCTCATAACTAAATTCAATAGACATATGTGTATCATTATAAATGTTCTCTTATAAATGTATGTCTTTAAATGCCAATGGCCTTAATAATCCTGTCAAAAGAGGGAGTATAGTTAGATATTTGAAATTGAATAAAGTAGATATAGTTTTTTTACAGGAAACACATATTGTCAACAGGGACATAGATAAATTATTTTTAATGGTTATATGGTCCTTGTAGAATCCCACTACCAAACCAAGAGAAGAGGCACAATGATATTATGGAAAAAAAAACATTACCAATGCCTAAAGTCATTGATACTTACTCAGACAAGAATGGCATGTTATGCCTGGCAGTTCTGGAGATAAGCAAAAGATATGTAACTCTTGTAAATTCTTACTGGATACCTGGTTTTGGAGCAGCTACAGCAAGGAATCATTTGGAGTTAATAATTTCCAAATCCAAAGGAGAAATAATACATGCAGAAGATTTCAATTTCCTTCTCACTGAAAAAGATACTACCAAAAATGATAAATTTAGAATTTCCCCTGCAGCTAAAAAGTTAAAGAATTTTATTACTGTATTATGTCTTAGGGATATATATGATTTAAAAGAAACACACTCGTTAGAATACACCCATTATTCATCTAGGTATGGTACACAAACAATTGATAAAGTACTAGTTACTAACAATATATTTTCTAAGGTACAAGAAGTGTTAATTAGTTCATGCCCATTGTCAGATCATAATGTCTTATTTTTTAAGGTAAATATCATGCCTAAAGACTTAATAACGTGGCAAAGATTACCTGTCTGCATTACTACACTTAATGGATTTAAAGAGTGGCTTCTTGGTGAAATAAAATATTTTTTAGACATCAATGATAATAATTTAACTTCAAAGGTTATACTTTGGGATTAACTAAAATCTTATTTATATGGTAAGATCAAAAATTGGTATCTAAACAAAAGACAACAATGGGAAAATGAATTAACACAAATACAACTAAAATAAATGGAATAAAGAAAAGTTTAAGCACCAAGGACATAAAAACTAATTCTGAACTTAAAACATTAGATATGCAGAAATAGTAAATCATAAAGTGACAATAAATCTAGAAAAATTCAAAATTCAATCCTATTCAGTGAACCCCAAAAATGTACATAGGTTGGCAGTCAAAGCAAAAAATTTAGCTAGACTAAGTCATATAAAAGAAATCACTGATAATACAGGAGTTAAAATAAGACATGTAACGGAACACAAAGAAATTCTGGAGGTCTTCAGAGTATATTATGAGAAGGTAAATAATAGAAATAGTGACTCTGCAGACAATATGCTTAAGTGTAATTTTTTGAATGAAAATATCAACAAAAGAGTAACAAAAGAACAAAATGCTAATTTGCTCAAACCAATAACATTAAAATAAATTAAAGAATGCATTCATAATCTTAAAAACAATAAGGCACCTGGATTAGATGGGATTATAGGAAAACTATATAAGTTGTTTCCTGAAGACACCTTAAAGACTTTAGAGGCAGCTTTTGAAGAATTTAGGAAAAATAAAAATATCTTTCCTTCATGGAAGTATGCTATAATATCTCCCATTCTAAAGCAAGATAAAGACTCTAAATTAGTATTATCATATCGACCTATATCTGTGCTAAATTTAGATTATAAAATTTTTACCTCCATACTTACTAAAAGATTGAATCAATTCATCCCCAAAATAATAGCAGATGATCAAATGGGGTTTATTTTGAATAGGAAAGTTCAGGACAATGTCATCAGACTTTTAACCTTAATAGATGTTGCAAATAAAAAGAAAAAAGAATTATCAATTATTAGTTTAGACATAGAGGAGGCATTTGATTCTTTATCTTGGTCATACCTATTTAAAGTCTTGGAAACATTTAATTTCTCCACAGATTTCATAGAACTAATAAATAGCTTATATAAAAACTCTTTGTCATATATTAAAATTGGGGCCTTTTTAATCTTAACAAAATTCAAATACTAAAAGGAACTAAGCAAGGTTGTCATCTGTCACCTTTGTTATTTGCATTGTCAGTAGAACTGTTTGCAAATTACATAGAAATAATGACAACATAAATAGCTTTATTATTAATTCAAATTATGCTTCTAAAATACAATTATTTGCTGACGATATAATATTAACCATAGGAAATTTAGACTCTTCAATAAGGCATATTACAATAGCTATAGGACATTTTGAGAAACTTTCAGGTCTAAAATTCAACAGCACTAAATCTGAAACATTATCGGTAAATAAAAAAGTAAGTTTTGAATGGAGAAAACACAGTAATTTTAGTTGGGGGAATAACACTCTTAAATATCTAGGAATATATATAAAACCTAATTGGAAAGAAATTATACATGTCAATTATAGAAATGTGTTAGGTATAATCAAAGAATATATAAACAAATGGAATAAAATGTTCTTTACTTTTGAAGAAAAGCTAACATTAATAAAAATGTGTATTCTTCCTAAAATGTTGTTTCTTATTCAAACAATAATTATTAGCCCTCCAAAAAAATAATAAAACAGCTCAACTCACTTCTAATTAAGTTTTTATGGTTCCCACAAAAACCAAGAATAAAGTATGATTGGCACAATAGAGACTGGGAAAAAGGTGGAATTACATTTCCAAACTTAGAACTTTATGCTGAATCAGTTATAATTCACATCATAAGCAAGTGGTTAAGCAACAAGTATGCTTCAAGCTGGAAAAGTTTACACATGAATATTTTACTATCTAATACCGATGAAACAATAAACAATGACATTTTTACTGAAAATAAAGTTTTTTTAGTAGTAAAGGACTCCGTATATAAAGAAAATAAACATGAGAGAAGTTACCACATTGTGTTAGCTATATACTAAACAATTTTAGAAAAATTATAAATAGTAACTGCATAACAAGACTTTTTCTACATTAATATTCCCAAATAGCACACACAAAGAATTGTCTAGACTCTTTTAATATGAATAAAATAATGGAAATGAAAGGCAATGGACTAAATTATTGGCATCAGTTCCTAAGTACAAATAATATTCATGATACTACAAGCCTTTTAGCAAGGTATAACACAAATCAAGATAATTGGTTAAATATTCAAATTTTTAGGGAACATCTAATAAAGGAATTTAAAACGAGCCAAGTGACTAATATTTTATTACAGCCTAAAATAATCTTTCTTTTATGTGAATTAAATACATCACAATTTAGCATGGGGATCTCTTTATCTAAGATTTATAAGAAATTAAGAGCTGACTTAAAACAGCCTGAAGACTCTTTATGGAGTTATATAGAAAGTATGAACAGATTAAATTTTTCTGAAAATGATAAATTAGTAACACTCAGGTCAATCAATCATACAACATCATCTCCATATTGGAAAGTATTTACATGGAAGTTTTTACACAGGAGTTTCTTTACCCCACAGAGATTTGCTATAATGTCAAATAAAACTAGTCATAATTGTTGGAGATGTGATGAGAGTCTATGTGCTGATTGGGTACACATGTTACTTGAATGCAGAGTGATTGTCCCATTCTGGCAGAAATTTAGAGATTTTATAAAGGCATTATGGACTGACAAGTGTATAATAACAGATGTACTTTTGTTGTTTAATGCTCCAGTGCCAGATTGTATACGAAAATCACAAGTGCATCTTCTCTGGTCTCTTTTGGCTATAGCAAGGAAAGTCATTACTTTAAACTGGAAAACCAAAGCAATTGTATCTTTTGCTGAATTTACATTATTGGCCAAAACAGTATGTAATGGAGAACTTTTAACTCTTGCTTCTAGAACGACAAGAATGACACATAGAAAGTTATCCTGGATGAAACTAAAAAAGTTATTAGATAAAATGTAATGATTTGAAACAGAATAGTATAATGTTATGAACATCTTTTGTATATAGTTTTAATATTTAGTGTTATGTCTATGTATAATTATTGCATGATGTAAGAAGTTCATGATTTATGAAAATTAATAAAAAGAAAGTTTAAAAAAAAAATGATACACTGACGCAGTGAATGTATGCTGCATGTGTGAACACTTTGCAACATAGCTCACAAGCAGTCAGACAAATCCAGAAATAATCATGGAGACTTTTTTTTTTTTTTTTACAGTAGTGGTACTATTAACCTGAAACATTGACACAATAAGAGAATGTGAATTAATGTAAAGTCTAACTCTTGTTATTGTCATTATTAAGTGTAATTCACCTAGTTTTCTCAAAAAGTCATAGGTTTTAGGAGGGCCACAGTTAACCTTTGAGTCAAAGTCAGTGACAGCTGAATAGTATGTGCCGCATACATCTCAAGTTAATATGGACAAAGTCAAAATAATGAGGGACAAAGGCCAAAATAGGGGTATGTTTTAAGCATTCTCTTATAAAAAATAGCTTGAACTGGAGGGGTTGTGTTAACATACAATTTCTGAAGGATACGAAGTCTCAAATCCATGTGTATTCAGTCACTTCAATCCTCACTGCCTGTATTGTATACACCTTGACTACTGCTGTTTCTTGATACCCAGCTTGAGCTGATAAAGATATTAAATGTGTCTGACAGAAATAGAAAAAGTTTAAAGGATTACTATCTTCAAAGATAAAAAATATCCAACAGTAAACAAAAATGGTATGTTTCAATATGGGAGATGCTCCGCATATTGGCATGCAGAACGGTGATATATGGTAAACACTGTGCTATTGCTGAGCATTATAACTACAGTTCATGCTTTTACATTTCCCAGAATCCATTTATGGATGTTAGAGCATATGTGAGATTTTGTAAATACCTCCCGTAATAGCCCAGTGGCCAAATTTCTCTTTTTCAGAAAGATGCTAAGGATCCTCTAAGATTAAAAAGTATTTAGCATAGAACACAACATTTGAAGGCTTCTGCTTTATTGCTGAAAATATATATTTGTGGAGTACAACAAGTCTCCATCATCTGAAGGAATGGAAATGCTGTCAGAATTGCACAGCACATTGCTATAGTGTCTTGATTGGCAGATGTTAATGATTTATTTATTGGGGATTACATGCATTTTGAATCGCAAGGGCATGGATAAGCAGTTACTTAAAGAATGGTGCGGTAACATTTCTATGTATGTACCAAATGAATAAAGTAGCATACTTAATTTACCACAGTTCAGTGTGTTGCAGATCGGGACAGAAGCAGCTTGGTTTAGGATATGCATGTTATGGTTAGTTGTTTGTTTGAAGCTATGGTAGAGACAGGTTTGGAGACATAATTAGATTTTATCTATAGTATTTTAAATTAAAATTTTATAAGGAAAGAGTATGGGTGCATTGATTCTGTGAGGGATAATCCCTTTCTAAGGGGATTGGGAGATGGTATACTGATTTGAGATTGTGGATATAGCCCAAGAATGCCTTGTGGTAGTCCTTGGCCTGGGAGGACAAATGTACCTCAGATTTGGCTTAGGTAGATTTTATTTTTCCTCAGAGCTATTTGTCTCGTTTGAGATGGCTTTTATCTTGCTGGCTGCTGCACCTTGTAATTTTTGACATGATTTTCTTCCTTCTGTTACACAGCCTATTGATGATGTGATTCCACCAGGGCAGCTTGATGTTCTGTAGTCTTATCTTGCCTTCATTTTTACATATGGGTTCAGAGCCGATCCTCAACTCCGACAGTCTATTACAAAGCTCAAAGTCTTCTAGTTGGCTTGTGGCTAGGTAGGTATCCCATAATGCACCAGTACAATCCCCAGATCTCGTTTGCCATGTCTACGAGTTCAGATGTGCTTCATGCTTGGCCGTGGCTAAGTTTAAGACTTTTTCTATTATTACTATATTACTGTTTAACTTTAGCAATTTATATGGCTCTAGTTAGAGTTTAGTAGTGTTAGATTAGTTTCAGACTTGAAGTGTTTTTCTTGACTTTAAATTACTCAATTGTTGAGAACTAGTTGGCCGTTGGCCCTTGTTGTTCTCATTTGGTATCCTGTGTGCCAGTCCTTTTCTAATTATCGTGCGCATTTACGCTTATTTTGCTATATTTTGTGTGCAGTGTTTCTTATTATTAGAGAGTTTGGAATTTAGATAGTTATTTACCTAGATATTTAGCGATTCAGCTTGTGTGCAGGGTCTTTTGATAGTTCCAACCCTTTTGTTTCTATGACTTAGTATTTTGAGTGTAGATTTATTCTTGAGACATTTTGGACATTTAGATATTTCAAATTTGTGTGTGCAGTCTAGTTGATAGTTTTCTGACCATCTAGTCTTATACTTTCTACCTAGGTCCGTTTAAGTTAGAGGACCTAGTTTTCTGTTCTTTCTCTCTCCCCAGGACTAGGCCCATTTGAGTTAGAGGACCTAGTCCTCATTGTGCTAGTGTGTTTCTGATTCATCAGTTATGCCTAAAGAGGCAAAAGACCATAAACCCCTTCAGGTTTTAAAAAATGTGTAAAGTGCTCCCAGAAAATGTCAATTACAGATGGCCATAGTAATTGTGTTTATTGTCTTGGAGCCATTCATTTGCAGGAAACCTGTTTGTTTTGCCATTCCTTCAGCTCCAGAGTTCTCCAGGAGCGGAAGAACAAGCTAATTTTGAAAGGTCTCCTCAAGCCTTCCTTTGAGGAAGACTTGGCCAGTTCTTCTTCTTTCTCAAAATATCATTCCTCAAAAAAAGAAAAAGATGAAACCTACCAAGAGGTATTCCCCGGTGCCATCCAGTGCTTCAGAACCACTTCCTAAGCCGGATAAGACTCCTACCTCCTTGGCCCCACTGGCCTCTGAGCCGATCGAGGTTGTTGATACTGAGACTTCAGTTTCTGCCCCATGCATTTTGGAGCTGACTACTGAGAGACTACATCGGAGCCAGTCCAGAGATCCCTTGCCTGTCTCCCCAACCTTAAGGTCCCCAATCTTGCAGAGGTCCACATCACCCACACTGTCTTCCAGATCTTCCAGGAGCCTATCAGAAGAAGATGTGGAGAGAGTAGTGCTTAGGCTCCTGAAGTCATCTGCTTTGCCAAAAATGCTGTTGGCTCCGACCCAGTTGGTCCCAGAGCCACCTGAGTCCATGTCCCCTGTTGTGGTTCCTCCTCCGAGCCATGCCAGGCTTTCAGAGCTGGAGTGTTCGGTACCACTGGTAGTGGAACCCTTGGTTCCAGCTCCCCTCGAGGCTGTCTCGGAGCCAAGTTCTGCTCTGACATCTTTTGTTCCATCCATGGTGTCTAGGAGCCGAAGTTCACCTGTCGGCCTCGACAGGGACACTTGGACCTGAACCTCTTCAGTTCTGAGTCTCCCTCTCAGTGCATCAGCTAGGGTGAGCTTGGATCCTACATCTGTCTTGGAGCTGATGGCTTCCTCTGTCTCCTCTGTGCTGAGGAGGTCTTCAGAGCCAGAGAGGTCTGCCTTCGAGATGAGGAGTATGCAGTCCCATTCATCAGCTCCACTCAAGTGTACTGACACTCTTCCCCCTCGGGCACTGACCTCCGTCTCAGCACCTACTCTTTCTTTCAACAGCAGAGGCCTGCAGGCTCAGGAGCCCCTGGTTGGTGGCCCCCAGTCTTCCAAGACCTCCCCAGAATATTCTTCTGAGGAACCCCCTCGGAAGAGGACATGCAGGAGGAAGCATGTGGACTCCCAGGATGAGTCCCTTACCTCCAACACTGACCTCGAGGAGTCAGAAGGGTCCCCCAAGTCATCCTCTGATGATGTCTTCTTTATAGACATCTTGGAGATCCTTAAGCAGAGGGGCGGCTGGCCCACTGTTAACCCCTCTGATGAGGAGTTGGTGTACCTGAAGGCTTTCGGGTCTCAAACTTCAGCCTCTTGGATGTCTCCACCTTTTGATAAACATTTAGACCTTGTTAGTCGGAAGGTGTGGGAGACTCCTGATGCCATGGAGCCAGTTCCCAGGAGACCCAATAAATTTCTGTCTGCTCCCAAAGGTAAAGAATTATTATCCAAGGGTGTGCCTGTAGATGCCATGGTGGTGGCAGCGGCCACTAAGAAGGAACTAGTGGAGACTTCATCTGTCCATCCGCCGAACAAGAAGTCTCGAACGATGGATAGATACGGGAAGCGTATCTTTTCATTAGCGGCATTCACACTCAGGTCACTGAACTATCTGACACATTTTGCAAGGCTTCAAAGAGATCTCCTTAAGGAGTTGGGTGATACTCTACAAGGTACATCTACTGAAGGAGTCCCTGATAAGGTGACTGCTCAATTGTCCACCTTAAATTCCATTAACACCTCCATGAGGCTGATTTCTTATGCAGGCAACAGAGTGAGCAGGGCAGCGGGTTCAGGAGTTTCCCTTAGGAGACACTCCTGGATGCGCTTTTGTAATTTTGCAGAGCCATTCGTCTACGTTTACCAATGCCCCCTTTGATGGTTCTTCATTGTTTGGACCTAAGGTAAAAGACACACTCACCAGGTGCGAGTAAGGAGGGAAAATGCTGTCTGTCATGAGAGTACATTTTACCATCCCCTCTAGACTATATCCCAAGGGTCAGAGAGGTGGTAAGATGTGGTTCAAGAAGTCCCAGAGATTTTTCATGGATGTACAGGATGACTCCTCCTTCAGAGGCAGAGGAGGAGGAAGAGCAAATGGTAGACATCGCCCTAGGGGCAGGGGTGGCCCGCAAAACCAGGGAGGCTGTGATTCATTTTGAGGTCATCCCTATCAGCGCTCCTGATGTGGGGCCCGGCTGTGCTTCTCTGGAGCCAGTCGGGGGTTGCATTTCTTTTTATCCAGAAGCCTGGCTAAGCATCACCCGAGACAAATGGGTACAAAGAATTATCACACAAGTTTAGTGCAATACAACATGTTGTAATAATATTTTATTTGGGAACTAAACATGAGCTCTACATATATTGTTTATCTATAACTTGACTTTTGAATTTTGAGTTCACCGAATGCTATTTGCTAACTCTTTAATTGAGGACTTTTCTAATGGTTGGTCACTTGTTTTATTTCTTGGTGAACTTTCCATGTTTTATACAAACATTTAAGTTCAGTTAAGTTCTACAAGTGACTTTTGCCAACTAAGTAAGGTAACACAGATACAACTGGCCACCTTTCATGAAACATATCAAATAATCATATTTGTTCCACTAAGTTTAGTGGCTTGTATGGATACCAGTGTGACATGTGGCTAAGAGGAAGGTCGGCTACAATTTTGATCCCTTTGAATAACTTTGAGTAACTTAGAATTATTCATTTGGACTTTATATTATGGATATTAAGGTCTGCTTCCTTTCTTACGGTATATATGATTAGTATTTGGTCAGCTTAATATCCTTTATATATATGTGACAAGTGGTTGAGACGAAGGTCGGCCACAATTCTGAGTACTTCTGAATAACTCATAGTCCTCCTTCAGATTTCATATTCTGGTTTACAGGGTATGTTTCCTTTTTGGGGGTTGTTATGAGCAGCATTTGGTCATCTCAATAGTTCTCTAATTTTTTTTATATTATCACTAATATACATTTATTTATATCAGTTTGCTGAGCTCTAGTTTGAGACCCAATTGAAATATTTGTAGTGAGCCAATATATTATACATATATATATTTGGTACAAGAGTGTTATTTCCACATTCATTTATATATATATATATATATATATATATATATATATATATATAATATATTTGGTACAAGAGTGTTATTTCCACATTCATTTATATATATATATATATATATATATATATATATATATATATATATATATATATATAGGCTTAACAATAATATTGCCTCATTGTGTTGCATTACTTGGCATTATGGATCTCACCGGGATTTTGCAGGGCCTTTCTGCTGATAAAGACAATTTGGATGTTTTTGGCTTACAGCCACCCAATTCTAGTGGTTTCACTACTGATATGGTAGATCCCAAACATCTTTGTGGTGTATTATTTCAAAAACTGACTAAGAATATGAGGACACTAAGGGCCAATATTTGGCACCTAAAACTGTTCAAAGCCTACAAACTCAAAAATATCACACCACGAGGTTTAAGAGTTAGAATTCAACCGTTAGTGAGTATAATTGATGACCAACTTTCAAAAGATTGGGCCCACACACAACATCAAGCATCTATGTTGTTTGTAGATACACTAATTGCATATTATGAAAGAATGATAGAAACACAGATTGAAGAAGTTAATGCCAATTGCCAAGAAGCTAAGACTTATGAGTCTGAAAGTTTTTTCAATAGTCATTTGACTAATTTGGCTAAGGATCTAGCTACATTAGAAGAACAACTCATCAAAAAGAAAAGTCAGAAATTTCAGAGAGACACTGCTGACTATGAAAAAGGGAAACCTTTTGTCATTCAAAAAAGTGTTCAGTTTTCTGACCCTAGTTACAGACCTACCAGTAGAAGGAAGAGACCACGATCTATACTCAGGAAAACAGCGCAATCACACAGTGATACTTCTGAGGATGATTCCTCTTCTGCCACTCATTTTGATTGCCTTCAAACAATCTTCATACCCTTTAGGCACAAAAAACGTAGGGGGGGGGGGGAGAAAACATAGAAAGAAACGCACAGAACATTCAACAACTGCTACAGAAAATTGTAACCCAATAGACAATGTACACAATATTTCCACATACGAATTGCCAGATATACATAATAAAGTATTAAACAAGGGTCTCAATTTTGTACCTACTTTTGTTGTACCTGAGCATGTTCTAGTCAATGAACTGAACAATTTTTGTAGATTACTTAATCTCAAAATATTTTTTTCAGATACTGTAAACGCTCAGAGATCTACTGGGTTTCAGTTTGGAAGATCCGAGTTCCAACCCCCTATGGATAAACATGTGGCTACATTTAAAGTGTGTGTTCTTAAGGATTTGCATTTTTCTCAAGAATACCAACCAATCAGACATAACCTGACTAAGCAAGAACATCAAGCATTACATGAACTCAGTTCTAATCATAATATAGTAATTTTACCAGCTGATAAGGGAGGTGGCATTGTAGTGATGGATTGGGAGATGCATCAGGCTGAGGCATTTAAACAATTATCTGATGCCCGCTTCTATATACATATGGTTGTTGATCCCACCCCAAATTTTAAAAAAACATATTGATTCTTTTCTAGACCTAGCCATGGAGGAAGGCATTATTAATCAACAAACCCATAAACAACTTAAGGTTTCAGATCCTATCCCTCAGTATTTATATTTACTCCCAAAGATACATAAAAATTCTACATGTCCACCAGGTAGACCAATTGTATCTGGGAAGGGTTCTCTAACTGAGCCTTTATCTGCCTTCCTGACTCAATATTTACAACCTTTATTGTCTATGGTTAGGTCTAGACTAAAAGATACCACTGAATTCCTGAATATCATTCGGGATACACAATTGGAATTTAACTGGTATCTCTGCACACTGGATGTCACCTCCCTTTATACAAGTATACCACATGGGGCTGGACTACAGGCCATTCAATACTGGCTAGAGAAATCTAAACTATACACTCCTGGTTTCAATAATTATTTACTCACCCTAACAGAACATGTCTTAACAAAAAATATTTTCTATTTTTATGGCAAGTCTTACTGGCAGGTCAGAGGCACAGCCATGGGAGCATCCTTTGCTCCCATTTATGCTGACCTCTTCATGGGGTTTTTTGAAGAGCAATTAATTTATGACACCAATAACAACTCCTTTTTAGATGAGTTGGATATTTGGAGACGTTATCTGGATGATTGTTGGATGGTGTGGTGGGGTGATGTAACATGTACATGAATTTGTCAGGTATCTTAATAATAACAGATGGGATATTCAGTTTACACTAAACATTGAATACCAACAAATTATATTTTTGGATGTAATTGTTACTCGACAAGAAGATCATACTTTGGAAACTCGGGTACATAGAAAATTTCCAAAATATAATACTTTACTTCATGCCTCGAGTCATCATCCCCGCCACATCATCAACAACATCCCCAAGTCCCAATATTTACGCACTAAACGTATATGCTCTTCTGAAAAAGTCATCAAGAGTGTCAACAAGATTTAACGAATAGGCTGGTAACAAGAGGCTACAATAAACATCATATTTCCCAAACTGTAACCCAGGTAAACCAAATTGAGTGATCACAACTTTTGGAATATCAAAATAGAACTATTCAGAATAATATACAAGAATCACAACCAGTTAGACTAGTGACAACATTTGGTAGCAACACTCCAAGGTTCAGAAATATTATTAATAATCATTGGGACATTTTACTCGCACATGAACAATTGAATGGGGTACTTCAAGATAGATGTTTATTTTCCTACCACAGAGGTAGAATGTTTTAACTCATACTTCACTCATTGCAAACGTTATAATCCACCTGTGACTATGCAGAAAACATTATTTGCTGACACATTAGTAGGCTGTGTCCCTTGTGGTCACTGCAGTGCACGTTCACATATTTTTAAAACCAAAGAATTCACTAGCTGTAATACTTCTAAAGTTTATCAGATTAGAGTTTTTGGTAATTGCAGCAGTGACTGGATAATTTATTTGGCTACCTGTACTTGTTCATCTTTTTATGTTGGACAAACGTCAGGACCCTTCAGACACCGCATAAGTGAGCATCTAAGTGAGATTAGAAACAAAAGGATTTCCAACGCCCTTTATAAACATACCACTACACACAAAACTGCCAAATTCAATTTTACTATTATAGATAAAATTCAAATGCACAGAACTTCCAAAGCTGGATGGCATGAAATATTAAATAATAAGGAATCTTCCTGGATTATCAGGCTAGGGGCTTTATTTAGACCTGGCCTTAATGAATTAAGCTAGATTTTGCCTTGGTTGTTCTGTTTAATAAATGCATTCATTTTAGGTGTATTCCTTTAAACATACATATATAAAAGCAGATACTAGGGTGTGCTCTAATGGAATATTTTGTTGCACTGAGGAAGGCTTGAATTTTCAGCCAAAACCAGTTTGCTATTCTACATGGAGTTTGCCACAATAAAGCTTTTATTCAATTTTACCTTTTCTTTGTGCTGGATTACTTTTTGATAGTACAAAGAATTATCACCAGAGGTTACTCCATACACTTTTCTCTGCCACCTCATGTTCCCAAGAATATCCCAGATGTTCCACCCAATCATAGGGATCAAGCAATTATAGAGGTGGAAAAGCTGCTTGCAAACAGAGTCATCCAAACCATCCCCGCAGACCAGGTAGGATTCGGAACTTACTCCAGATTCTTTTTAGTGCCATAACGTACAGGGGACTGGAGGCCCATCTTGGACCTCAGCAAACTAAATGAATCCATAAAGAAGGACAAGTTCCAGATAGTGACACTGCAGTCTGTACTCCCTCTGTTATGGAAAGACACTTGGATGTGCTCAATAGACCTCCAAGATGCGTAATACCATATGAAAATGGACAGAGCGCCGAGGAACCACTTATGCTTCTGGCTGGGAGCCAGTCACTACCAGTTTCATGCTCTGCCCTTTGGTCTCACCACAGCCCCCAGAGTGTTCACTGAATGTATGGCAATAGTGACAGCTCACCTGAGACTTCTAGGATTCCAAGTGTTTCCATACCTGGACGACTGGCTCCTGACTGCCCCCACCAGGCATCTACTCCTTCAAACCAGAGATTCCATGATCCAACTTTGTGCCCAGTTGGGGATTACAATAAATTGGGAAAAGTCTGCCTTACTGCACTCTCAATTTGTGACTTTTATTGGTGCAGAAATAGACTGTTGCCATGTTAGCTCATCTTCCTGCAGAAAGGGCACAAAACCTCATACAACAAGTTCTCCGTTTCCTTCCTCTTCAAAAAGTCAAGGCAAAGACAGTGCTGAAACTCTTAGGGACCATGGCCTCCACTAGTCCCTTTGGCCAGATTACATATGTGAATTCTTCAGTGGCTTCTATCATCCCAGTGGTCCTTTCAACAACTGCCTCTATCCCACCACATCATCTTAACAGAGTCATGCAAAAAGGACCTCCGCTGGTGGATTCAACCTGACCAACTAATGACAGGCACTCCATTCCTTCCTCGCCACCCTATTGCTACTGTGACCATGGATGCCTCACAGATAGGGTGGGGGGCATTATCTAGGCAAGACAGTCCAAGGCACATGGCAAGATCTCGAGGCTCACCTGCATATCAATGTCCTAGAGATGAGGGAGGTGCTTCTAGCATTGCAAACACTTCACGACCTTCTTCCCCTTGGGATGATAGCAATTCAATCAGGCAACATGTCTGTGGTATGGTATCTCAACAAGCAAGGTGGAACCAGATCTTACCCCCTTTGTCGGGAGGCGATTCATGTTTGGAAGTGGGCGGTAGCTTCCCAGCACTTTCTAGTGGCAACGCACATCCCAGGAACAACCAACGTGATAGCCGACAAACTCAGCCAGGCAATCTTGATGCCTCATGAGTGGTCTCTGAAGCAGGAAATAGCGGAACAGATTTTCCGCAAATGGGGATGGCCTTGCTACGATCTTTTCACCAGTCCGATCAACTCCAAATGCAGCAGCTACTTTTCCCTTACCCCCCCCCCCCCCCAGTGGAGCCACCAAGAGACGCACTTGTTCACGATTAGCCTCTGGGTCTCCTTTATGCCTTTCCTTTCATATCCAAGGTGATTCAGAAAGTGAAGCTATTGGGGAGCAAACTGATTCTCATCAGTCCTTACTGGCCTCGTCAGATTTGTTTCCCCTTTCTTGGGCCTCATCTACTAGATGATCCATGGACTCTGGACCTAGTGCCAGACCTCTTGACACACATGTCAGGCTCTCTTCACCCCAGGCTCCACACCCTCAACTTGGCAGCGTGGCTGCTCCAATTACATCCCTAGTCAGGCTTCATAATTTTTCACCTGCTGTGACCCACATTCTCACAGCTTCACATAAACCTTCCACTAGAAGGTTATACACTAGCAAATGGAGAAGGTTTTCTATCTGGGCTGATGAAAGGAATGTTGACTCTTACACCACATCCATTCCAGTGGTTTTAGAATTTTTGTCTGAACTATTTCACCAGGGATCTGCTGCTGCCACAATTAGGGTTCAGTTGGCAGCGATATCTAATTTTCATTTGGGTCAACATGAGTCTAACCTGATGTCACACAGATTGTGTAAAACTTTCCTTAAAGGTGCTACTCTGCTGAAACCTCCTTTTCAGGAATCGGTAGCTTCCTGGGATCTAAACTTCGTCCTGTCCAAAATAACTTCTCCATCCTTTTAACCTGCTCATTCTTGTCCACTGAAGTTTCTGTCTTAGAAGACTTTGTTTTTAGTAGCCATCACATCTGCTAGACGAGTATCAGAGTTACAAGCACTGTCTATCAAGCCCCCTTATTTGATTTTCCACAAAGATAGAGTCTGTCTTCACACAAATCCATCTTTTATCCCTAAAGTTTCCTCCCATAATAACTTGAACCAAACTATAGAGCTGCCGGTGTTTTTTCCTAACCATTCCAACGCAGCAGAATACAAATTTCATCAGTTGGATGTTCACAGACAATTACGATTCTATCTTCACAGGACTAAGGAACTCAGGAAGTCAGATCAATTGTTCGTATCATTCTCCGACTCCAGATTAGATCTCCCAGTCTCCAAAGTGACCCTTTCGAATTGGATTTCGAGCTGTAGTTCCTTTATTTATTCTTCCAGTGGAAAGCCTTTACCATTCAAGATTAAGGCTCATTCTACACAATCCCAGTCTACATCTGCAGCCTTCCAAGCCAGAGTTCCAATTGACAATATTTGTGCAGCAGCAACCTGGGCTACCCCTCATATGTTTATTACTCATTACAAATTGGACCTGACCTCTAGGGGTAGAGCCTCCTTTGGTTCCACAGTACTCGGGAGTATTTTTACGTGAGCCACCCAAGAATAAAGTGCTAGGGACACTGTCCCATATGTAAGAATGAAGGCGAGATAGGACTACAGAACATAAAGAAGTTATGTACTCACCATAACGTTCCATGTTTGTAGTCCATCTCGCCCTTCATTCTTATGAACCCACCTACCTAACCCTGTCCTGGAAGGATCGGGAGACAGGATAATTTTTCCATAATAAGGTGGAGACCTTTCATTATTGTTGTTCTTTCAGGATAGCTTTAGTTCTGTCTTTCTATAGTTTAGCAGCAAACAATATCTGGGGATTGTACTGGTGCACTATGGGATACCTACCTAGCCGTGAGCCAACTAGAAGACTTTGAGCTTTGTAATAGGCTGAGTTGGAGCCGAGGATCGGCTCCGAACCCATATGTAAGAATGAAGGCGAGATGGACTACAAACATGGAACGTTATGGTGAGTACATAACTTCTTTTTTTTTTTAAGTTAGTTCTGTACTTCATGGACACAGCTATTAACATGTGTGTATAGGATTTTTTATGAACAGTTCTGCATAGGCAGCAGTTTTCTCGGGGTTTATAGGGGCTCGAAATTTATGGCAGGACGTTAGCCTTTTCAGTATTTCCTGAATATCCCAGGGTTAGCAGGGGTTCTAGGTTCTATTTTTACTTCAAGGGAAGCCATTTTGTACTCTGATCTTATCAGGGAAGGCATTACACTAGGGGGTTTGCAGCACTCTCTCATATTAGTGAGGACCACCCCTGGTTGGTGTACTGACAGCCTGGTCCAGGGAGTTTGTGTTTTCAACATGCAGGAATGTCTGTTTCTGTACATTTACTGTCATATATGATTCCCAGTTAATAGTGGGTGTTCCCCACTAATATGCTGTTAGGTTGGATGGTGAGTGTTTCCAATAAGTTAAATACGTGGGTTTCCTGGGTATGCCAGCATCTTGTATCATATTTTGATTACTTTTGATGACTGAGTACACATCATTTTAGAGGGGATAAGTAATATGAGTCACGTCACTTTGCTTTATCTTTTTTCATCTAACATATATGCTAATATTTATATTACACTACTGTAATTAAAACTTATTATGTTCAGTATGGCTTGTATTGTAATTATGACTTATTACATTTTGTGAGGGTATATAGTGAAGAATATTAGGTATCATTTGATTAAACCATTGTTATCTTGTCTATTGATTCCATGAATAATTATTTGGCCAGGACGGGTCGATCAGTCAGTGTCAGAAGATAAAGTGTGCAACAGGTAATGGCATGAATAATGCTGTAAGGAGACAATGATGTGATTGACCAGGTAGATAGTCAAGTATCAAGCTAGGTGCCCTTTTAGGCCATTTTAATCCTAGGCAAATTTCCTTTCAAAGGTGAGAATCAAACCTTGTATGTTGTGAATATAAGAAATACCATAACGATTGTAGCAACCCCCAATCAAGTGAACCTTAATAGGAGATATAGGTATGAATGACAGTGGAATAATTGTGCCTTTTCCAGTGCTGGCTACCTTGGTGTGGCACAGAAATGTGTAATGAGAATGCAACCACTTGCTAGTCTATTTGATAGGGCCATTGTTTAAGATTAATATGTAACGAACTCTAAAAACATTAATCTACTTGATTGTGGATAATGAATACTGAAGTCCCATGCTTTTGTTATAGATCCCATGTTTTGGTTAAATTTAATAGATTCATAATTTCATTTCAGTTTAATAAGAATACAATTTGACTTAATTTGACTATTATCAGGGGTTTTAAAAAAACTCATGGTGAATATCAAGTTAAGTAAAATATCTCTAGTTTGTGTAAAATGTGTAACTTTTGTTTATGGTATTGCCATTGGAAATAAGCTGTGACTTATCTTGTGTATGAATTAGTTCACTGGGTTGACTAACCTTTTATTGTTCAGTACGAAGTAAGCATTTTAGATCATCATTTGAAAATAACTAGTTTCTTGGTGGGTGATGTGTACTTGGATGATTTGGTGAGAAGTGGTATTTGCACATACTACTGCAGGGGTCACGTGGCAAATGTTTGATTTTAGAGCTAGTGTATACTCGGCTATACTAATAAAGGGGTCACTGGGGCTAATGTTTCATGTTGTTTGTTGTGCATAATCAGATAACATCAGATAAAGACTTGGGTTATGGATATTATGATTTTTTTCATATTTCGGTAATTACGTTTGCAAGGGAGCATGTCAATGTGCTAAGTAATGCCTCATTTTGAAGATGGCATTAATAAGTACAACATGGTAAAAGTGAATTTAAATTTCCTAAAGGAGTCTAACATGCTAATATGTGAGGGGAGGGTATTCCAGAGTTTTCAAATAGAGTATAGGCTGTTGCCAGCTCTTTTATTTGGTTTGTCTACTTCTAAGAGTTGTTAGTGGAATGTAGACTTCTGGATGGTTTGTAAAGTTGTATGATTAGCTTTAGAGCTGGGCAACGTTTCAGGAAATTTTTGCATTTCGCTGTTTCTTCCTTACATTTTCAGTTCTCTGCTTTGCCCTATGGCTTCTGTACTGCCCCAAGGGTATTCACTTTTTTGGTCCATTTTTCATAAAATTGTGTTTTTTGGCAAATTAGTAGCAAATCATTAAAGACTGAAGTTAGAAAATAATGACAGACATTTGTGTTTCAGATTTCATACCCTTCAGAAATTCATACTGATGCAAGACTTACTACTCTATTTCTAAGTTTATAAGAACAATATTTAAAATTGTCCTTATTTTTGGGCCTTGCCCCACTTCTATGTATGGCTTTGTCCAGATTTCTTGCTCTGAGTTTGAGAGGTATGACAAATGTGTCAGGGCCATCACAGTCAGCCAGAGACATTTCAAATTGTGACATACTTATTGCACCCCACTGACTCATGTAGTGTGACTCTGGATGTGTCCAAGCAAGGCAAGGACCAGTTATGCAGTGTAAATGTGCAGAGTATCCCCCATCCAAGGTAGACACAAGTACTACTTTTATTCTGTCCTTGATTTTGCAGAATGTTCTGGTTTGTCATATTTTTATACTGTTGATTTATGCTTATTATTACTCAGAAAGTGCCTGTTGCTCTGTGTTTAAGTAATAATGCTTTAATGACCATCAGGTAAGCTTGTCTGAGATTGTAAGATGCAAGTAAGCTTTAATAAGCATACTGTTAAAGAATTGCCAACAGTGAAAGCCTTTCTGTTGCCATGCAGAGAATACTTGCATAACTAGATAACGTATACGCCTTGGGTATTGAAATGCATATGACAGTATTTGTAATAAAGGACAGGATTACATTATTATTTTAAGAAGCTCATTACATTTGTTGGAGACTTGCAGTCATCTTTGCAGGCTTTACCTGTAAACCAAACAGAATGCCAATCTATCGTGTGTGGTCCATTACCTGTACAGTAATCCTTTAAGGAATGTATCTTGAGCTTGTTTCTTGTTTGCTTTTCATTTTTTACTTTGATCATGCTTTCCCCATGAAACAAGTAGATAGTTGTTGTCAGGCAGCAGGTCTTTTTTGGATAAGAAACATTTTTACAAGTGGGGTATGCTACTTTCAGCATGTTACTTGGTACTTTAATAAAGCTGAATATAAATTATAATTAGAACTGCAGTGCAAGGAGAAGTGGTTTGAGCTGAGTGCTGCTTGTTTTTCTTGTACTTGATTTTGACTGGCATTCCAGTAATGTATTTAAAAAGTAATTTATTTTTTCATGCCTCATAGCCTTTTTGTTTCCATCTAGATATTAAGTAAGCTGTCATGCAGCTAATGCATTGAAATATTCTTTTACACTTCACATTGTCTTGATTGGACTCTCATAATGATGGTTTGGCACCCAGGGCAGTGTATTTAATTAAAGTTCCAGGTTTTGTGGTTTTGAGCATAGCTCCTCCCCTTTCTAGTTGACCAAACCCCTTCCCATTGGCCCCACCCATTCAGCTGTCTCCTGCAGCCCCCCTTCGATTTGAACTCACCAGCCGCCACTGGTTACTGATTATAGTCTTATTTATTATTAAATATTTATACCTACCTTTGTGGGTGATATCTGTGAGGCATATTTCAGCTGTTAGAGTACTTGCCTATCTATTCAGTGAGGACTGTTTAGCCCTATTTATTCCTTTTATCATAACGAACACTGCATCTTACTGGCCGTTGCTGATTGTGGTTATATATGCTTTATATCTTTGTGAACTACTTCACTTGAACATCGTATCATATAGTAATTTCCTGTATCATACAGTCAATACATAGTTTTCTGGTGCATTGCTTTTCACGTGCCTCTGTGCAGGTATATTACATCAGAATGTTGTATACTATTGTGTTTTTCAGGTGCGATTTCAAGTGTAAAACAACACAGCCCCCAACGAAGATGTCACTGGTTGAGGAGAAAGCAAGCAGCATTTACCTGTTGGGTGAGGAAACCAACTCTGATGGTTGTAGCAGTGGTTCAGACATGGGTATGTACCTTGAGCCACCACATAATGCCAACCAGAGTGAGGATGAAGATTGACATAGGATGAGATTCCACTCGCATGTTTGCATGAAAAGGCCATTGCCTGTGATACGGATGATGCCCCTGTGCCCGCCATTCCTGAAAGACCACTACGAGTTGCCAAAGTAGACCTGACCAATAATTGACACTGACCATGACAGTGAGGATGAGGTGCCACTTGCACTCCTAAGGAAGGTGGCCACACATGATGGCCACCCAATGCAGTCAGAGTTTGACACAGACAATAACTTTTATGACAATGACCTTTATCTGTGTTCAAGAAAGCACATGGTATGACTGACACAACTATGAAGTCCTCCACAGTACATGACACTGCAAGTGCTGACAAGGGTGTGGATGTTTCTTCGACTGTGCACGACGTGGAAAGTAGTCCAGAGTATGGTGACTGGGATGGAGAAAACCCACTAGATATGAGTCCAAGTAGCTCCTTGTCAGGCAATGATATGGTTGTGCCTCAGCAGGGAATGTCTGTTAGTAGTTCACTAACAATTGCATGCAGTACAGTTGGTACTGGCATTGAGAGAGCACCATCTCTCAACCCTTCTGCACTTTCCATTCCCAACTGTTCCAAGCGACCCAGTAGGGTACGCCTAGCATGCCCACCATGTAAGATCACGTGGGAAAAACACCTCCAAACTGTCCACATTGAGGAATTCGTGGGGCCAGTAGGACCAGTAAACAACTTAGGCTCAGATAGCACAGAGATGGACTTCCTGAATTTGATGTTCCCAGAGGAGCTGTACACCATTATTGCAAATGAAACCAATTGCTATGCTACACAGAGGCAGGCCGCAGCAGGCAAGGTTGATACGTGGTGGAGTCCTGTTTGCCCAGGAGACATATGCATATTTCTAGGTGTCAGAATATACATGTCTATTGTACATGTTCCTGAATACAGGCAGTACTGGGAAACAACACACCATGTATATGGTCACTTCCCAATAGCGAAGTACATGACCAGAGGTAGGTTTGAAAAAATTCACCAGTACTTCCACTGCAACTATAACAGCTTGAGCCTACCACAGGGCTCTGTGGGTCATGACAAGCTACATCATGTATGGCCAATACTGGATGCAGTAGTTCATGCATGCAGGACACAGTACAATGTGCATCATGAGGTGGCTGTAGACAAAGCCATGGTTGTCTTCTATGGATGCTTGACATTTAGACAGTTTATGCCTGGTAAGCCTGAGAGGTATGACATTAAGGTGTGGGTGTTGGCAGACTCTACCAATGGGTATGTACGTGAATTCCAGGTATACACTGGAAAAGCAGAGCAGAATACAGAGGACTGACTGGCACACAGAGATGTGGTTGACTTAACTAGGGGACTGATTGGCAAGAAGCATCACATTTACTTTGATAACTTTACCTCTGTACTGCTGGCACAGCAGTTGCTGAAAGATGGTCTATACAGTTGTGGAACCATGCACACCAATAGGTAAGGATGGCCTCTAACATTCAACAGACAGGCCATCGGAAAAGTGGCTCAAGGCTACTACAAGCCAATTGCAAAGTGGACCACTGCTAGCTACTGAATGGAAGGATAGGAACCCAGTATTCCTCCTGTCAACTAACTGCAACCCAACCTTGCCAGTCTCCAGTACACACAGGAGAAAGTGTGATGGAAGCAAGGCGTCGGTGCCATGTCCACCAGTTGTAAACATGTACAACAGTTACATGAATGGGGTGGACCGAGCAGATCAGCTCAGGACACAGTATCCCACTGCCAGAAAGGCCCACAAATGGTGGTTGTACTTGTTCTGGTTCTTATGGGATGTGGCCATTGTCAATGCTTTCATTATATTCAGTGAAAGTAACAGTCACCAGCAACTGTCACGCTCTGGACATGCTATTCCAGCAACACAGTTACAGTTCCAAAGGAACCTAGGCTTGCATCTACTTGCCAGTTACACAAGAGGAAAAGATGCACTGAGGTTATTGTCCCAGAAATTTAGTTTCAGAGTTATGGAAATTGATTTTTTTCATATTTTGGTAAATAACTTTGCAACGGAGCATCTGAATGTGCTAAGTAATATCTCATTTTGAAGACAGTATTCGTACTTCCAACATTGTAAAAGAACTGGGCCTGTATGATGTACACATGTACAGATATCAGTTTGTTTCAGAATTCTGGTTATTGAAATTGATTTTTTTTCATATTTTGGTTAAAAACTTTGCAAGGGAGAATGTCAGTGTGCCAAGCAATACCTCATTTTGAAGACTGAGTTACTCCTTACAACATGGTAAAAGAACTGTCTGTGCACTGTACACATGTACAGATATCAGTTTGTTTAGTCTTGTAGAATTATGAAAATTATACGTTTCCAATACTTCATAGGTAGGTACTAGGCTATTGGCCCTAGGGCCTATATAAGCCTAGCCAAAAAGGTACCCTGGCTTTCGCCACCAAAGAAAATTATTTTCCTGTGCCCCTGTCAAGCAGAGCCACAGAAGTGATCCTCGGGGTGAATTTCCTATTTCCCATCCAGTCATCAAGATTTTTCTTGAAAAGTGCTAATGAGGAGCTCTGTTTGACATAGGTAGTCTGTTCCAGAGTATGGGAAGTCTCTGGGACAGGAATCTATCCCTCCAGCATGTTCTATTTATTGTGGTAACAAGGTTTAGGTCCCTAGAGCGTGTAGCTCAGAGAGATTGGGATTTCTTTAAGTGGAGCATGTCCAACAGCTCTGGGTTTGACATAGCTTTGTATATTAGGCAGAGATCGCCTCTGAGTAGGCGATATGCGATGGAGTAAAGCTGGAGTTTTTAGAGACAGTCTGCGTAGGGCATCTGTTTGAGGCCAGTAATCCTCTTTGTGAGGTATTTCTGTGGCCTTTCCAGTTGTTGTAGATGTCTTGTGAGGTACATACCAAAAGGGGTGTTGTACTCTATAATGGGTCTAATGAGTGATGAGTAGAGGGGAACAATGACCTCTTTTTTTCTGGATGAGAAACCTTTTGTGATGAGGTGTGCCACATAGAAGGATTTCCTGACCACTGTGGCAATGTGATTATCAAAGGAGAGACTACTGTCCACCCTTGTCCCAAGGTCTCATCACACTTTCAGTGTTAAGTAGACTACCAGCTATGTGGTAGTTCATGGGTACAGAGTTTTTACCAAAGGGGTTGACAATGCACTTTTTGGCATTGAGCTTGAGGCCATGGCTTTGACACCAGGCATCTGTCTTAGTGAGGCCCTTTTGTAGGATGTCCACATCGTTAGGAGTTTCGATTATGGCTCCTAGTTTGCAGTCATCTGTGAACTTAGTTAGCCAAAGACCTTCTGTGTTAGCTTGTACTTCAGAGAAGTAGATACCAAACAGAAGAGGACCCAGGACTGAACCCTGTAGTACTCCACTTGTCATTGGTCTGGTCTGATTTGGAGTCTGCGACTTTCACAGTGTGGGTTCTGTCAGTAAGCCAGTTGGCAACCCATCTTGTGACATAGGGATTTATACCTAGTTTAGTGAGTTTATCTATAATTCCAGAGTGGGGGGATGGTGTTGAATGCCTTGGCAAGATCTAGATAGGCTGTGTGAACCACCTTACCCTCATGTATGGCTTTGGTGACTGCTTCAAAGAAGCCTATCAGGTTTAGGAGACATGATCTGCCTTTTACAAACCCGAACTGTGTAGGGTACAGAGTTTGGAGATCTCCAATGTCTTTGTTTATGAGTTCCATGATGATACGTTCCATGGCCTTGCAGACCATGCTCATCAGACTAATGGGATGGTAGTTCCCGGAGTCTGTCATGGCTCCCCCTTTGTGGAGTGGGATAACCATCGCAGTGCGCCATTCAGTGGGCACAAATCCTGAGGTGAGGCTATAACTGAACATGGTACTTAGGTGGGGTGCCAGTTCATTCTCATTATTATGCTCATATCTTTGCAAGGGGAGCATGGTGATGACACAAATGATGCATCATTTTGAAGCTGACATTAAGATGCACAACATCTACACTGACATGCAGCTCCTATGCAGCTCGACTGAAGAAACTCCAGCTGTACTCGGTTGCATACCGCCTGCTCAGAGGTGATCTCTGCCTGACATACAAGGCCATGTCCAACCCAGAATTGATGGACATGCTCCACCTAAAGAAAACATTATCCCCTTGAGCCACACGCTCTAGGGATCTAAACCTCACCACAGCAATAAATAGGACGTGCTGGAGGGATAGATTCCTGTCCCAGAGACTTCCCATGCTTTGGAACAAGATTCCAATCTACATTAGGCAGAGCTCCTCACTACCACTCTTTAAGAGAAACCTTAACGAGTGAATGGGAAACAAAGTTTACCCCGGGGATCACTTCAGTGGCTCTGCTGGACAGAGGCACAGGGAACTAATCTAAGGGGGCGGTGGCAAAAGCCAACACATTCTGGCTAGGCTTATAAATGCCTTCGGGCAGATAGCCTAGTACCTACCTATGAACCTATATGTAGCCTCTGTCTGTTACAGGTGATGAGATATTATGCTTTGTTTATTCATCAATTATGAGAAATATTATATTAATCATATTTCTGTGAATATCTCTGTAAAGGAGCATCACACAGTAATGATTAAAGTATCATTTTAAAGCAGACATTCATACAAACAAATTAAATACAAATTGTATGGGTCTACATGGTACACTGACCAAGGTATTGTGCTTTGCTTTTCCAAAAAGGTAAAAAATATACACAATATCAACATTTCTTGCCAAATATTTAATAATGACTTTGATACTCACTATCAACATTTACACTGTTGGAAAGGTCAGTGTCTGCTGAACAGCTTTCGCATTTACATTTTTAGTCTAGTTCTTATAGTTAGAGTTATGAACATTTGTTTTCTGTATGGTATTAGAAATGGATTTTCAGAAAATGAGCTCAGGCTGCACTGTTGTTCCTATGGTGGAATAAAGCAGGCAGCTTTTTCTGAGCTGCTCCGGAGTGAATGAGTTAAAGATAATTTTTCAGGGATACAAATTCTCCTTCAGCGAACACCCAATTCCAAGAGGGTACCCAGAATTACCTCCAAATCAGTGGGCAGAGGCATTAAAGCAGGTCCAAACTCTCATATCCCAGAGGGCAGTAGAACCTGTCCCCTCAGAACAAACAGGCAAAGGCTTTTATTCCAGACTATTCCTTGTTCCCAGAAAAAAGGGCACTTGGCACCCCATCCTGGATCTATCCATTCTGAACACCTCCCTGGTGGTCCCCAGATTCAAAATGCTAACTTTGTAGCAGCTGCTGCCTATGCTGACAAAAAATGCCTGGCTAGTGACCCTAGACCTAAAAGATGCCTACCTCCACATCCCCATAAGGGAATCCTACAGGAAATTCCTGCACTTCAGAGCAGGATAACAACACTTTCAGTTTTCTGTGCTGCCCTTTGTCTTATCTACTACACCTAGAGTATTCACCAAATGCTTATCCCCGACCATAGCATTTTGCACATAGAGAAATATACAAATTTACCCTTACCTGGACGACTGCTTCATTCAGGCAGAGTACAAAGAAAAGCTGTTCCAGGGCCTTCTCTTTGTCAAATCCCCTCCTAACTTCCCTAGGGTTCACTATCAACGAGAAGAAATCAAAGCAAACTCCCACCAGGAAGATCATTTTCTTGGGAGCTCTGCTAGATGCAGCATCCCAAATGGCCTTTCTATCCCCAGAAAAGCAGAGCTTCCTGCCTCTACTTTACCTAGCTGGCTTCCAGAAGTCACCTCACTGCAAGGAAGTCCCTGCAAGCCCTGTGGTACATGGCATCTTGCATCCTCCTAATCCCTCTGGCCAGACTTCAGATGAGGAAACTTCAGTGCTATCTACCTTTGGTGTCAGCACACTCAGTCTCTAGAGACTTCCCTCCCTCTGATTACATGTATAAGGGCCACGTTTCTCTGGTGGTCAGAGGTCTGCGCCAAGAACAAGGGTCTTCCCTTTACCCTCCAGCCTACCGGCCAGACCATTACCACCGATGCCTCAGACATTGCTTGGGGGAGCTCACCTAGCAGGCAGGTGCACCCAAAGTCTTTGAAAGAAATTATGGCAGTACAAAAGGCTCTGACATCCTTCAAACCCCATCTCAGACCAGGGGGTTCTCCTTATAAAAACAGACACCACAGTAATGTGGTATATCAACAAATGGGGGGGGGGGCAGTCTTACCTTCTGTGCAGGCTAGCCATGAACTTCTGGCTGACAGCCGCCTCCATGGGTCTACACCTAATTGCCCAATACCGACCAGGGGTCAACAACATCCTGGTGGACCACCTAAGCAGAAACTTACTGGACCCTCACAAATGGCAGCTCCACAGGAAAATCTTTCTGCATATCACTTCAGAGTGGGGGACTCCGGAGGTGGATCTCTTTGCTTCGCAGCTCAACCACCAGCTACAAAAGTTCTGTACCAGGGAGTATCACCTCCTAGTGTGGAAGGTGGATGCCTTGACCTTCCCCTGGAACTCCCTTTTTGTGTATGTGCTACCTCCTCTGCCTCTTATTCCCAAGGTACTGATCAAAATAAGGGAGGAGAGACCAAAGGCCATCCTCATTGCTCCAGATTGGCCCAGACAGCATTGGTGCCCCTTACTGTGCAGCCTGACTTTACAGCCCCCCAAGCAGCTTCCCCTGATCTCAGACCTCTTGACCCAGGTGTGTGGGGGGGGGTAGATACTGCACCCAGGCTAGCAGACTCTCAATCTTTCAGCATGGCTTATACTTTAAAAGCTAACAAGAGTCCCTGTTAAGCAAACAGGTCCCAGACATTATCACAGAGGCCAGAAGGCACAGCACCAGAAAATCTTATGCAGGGAAATGGAAAAGGTTCTGCTCCTAGAGCCAGTCCAGAGGGACCAGCACCTCACATCCTTCCATCCCTCTATTACTTAGCGGAGTTACTCAAAAGTGGCTTCTCCTTCTCTTCTATTAAAATTTATGCCTCTGCCATTTCAGCCCATTACAAATCAGACCTACCACTCTTCTCTCATCCATTGATTAAACAATTCCTCATAGGGACTTCTAATATCAGACCTCCCAGGCGGCCTCCCACGCCAGCCTGGGACCTGAACTATATTTTAAAAAAGCTAATCTTACATCCTTTTGAACCTGCTGCTTCAACAGAATTGAAATACCTCTCCTGGAGGACTGCCTTCCTACTAGCTATCACCTCAGCCAGAAGGGTTTCAGAACTTCATGCTGTTGAGCCCTTCATCAATTTCCATGCAGACAGGGTCTCCCTGAGGACTAACCCCTCCTTTATGCCCAAGGTGGTATCTGATGTGACCCTCAACCAAGCCATACACCTACCCACCTTCTTTCCCAACCCTCAAAGCAAGGGGGAAATAATTCTGCACTTGCTAGACATGCACAGGCATCTCAGATACTATCTGGACTGTACTAAACCCTTCAGAAAAACAGAACAACTACTTGTCAGCTTTGCCCCAGGGGCAGAGGAGAAGCCCATTTCCAAGCAAACCAGTCCAGATGGATATCACACTGTATCCATTTCTGCTACAGACTACATGGGAACCCCCCCAAGTCTATTTGTACCCACTCCAGTAGGGCAGCCTCCACTTCCACAGCCTTCCTTAGAGGAGTCCCCACCAGGGACATCTTGAAAGCTGCCACCTGGACCTCTGTCCATACCTTTACAAAGCATTACCACCTACCTCTTTTTTCTAAGTCTACGGCAGGGTTTGCCTCTGCAGTTCTGCAGGGCTTGCTGACCCATGCCTAGGGCACTAACCTATTCTTCCACCCTTCTGCTCAGCTTTGGGAATCCTCCTACAGGTGATGACTGCAAGAGTAAAACATGAAAAACATAGTACAGTTGTTTACACTTACCATAAATGTAGATGTTCGAGTGTATTCACTTTTGCAGTCATGGTTTCCTCTCCCTCCACCCCACTTATATCCTCTTTCCCTAGGGAGATATAAGCTGTGCTTCTGACTGGTTAGGGCAAGAAAAACTGATGTAATGACGTTGGCTGCCTTGCTTTATAGCACTGATGATCTGACGTCAGACTACAGGCAACTGCAGCCGATGCAAAAAAAATGGACTCTGGTATTCAGGCCGGTCGAGGGCTACCATCACAACAGGGATAACCCAAAGGTGATGACTGCAACAGTGAACACACTCGAACATCTACATTTATGGTAAGTGTACACAACTGTACTTTTCTAAATGTGCCGCTTCCAGACAATGCACAAAGGGAGTGGGGGGTATTGTGAGGGGAATTTCTCCATCTCCAGTAGAGTTATGGTCAGCTACCCAGACCACCTTTAATACAATAGAAAACTGGCTTTCTGAACATCGTCTGATCCTAAATCCCAAAAAAACTAAAATGCTGTTATTTTCACCAACACGTAGGTCTACCGCTTTCACCTTTACCATAAAATCAAATGATGGCACAACAATCTCCCCTGACCCCTCTACAAAACTATTAGGTGTCATTATAGACAATAATCTAAAATTTGACCTACATGTTAACCAAACTATCAAAACCATCAATAAAAAACTAGGGTCACTTTACAGAATAAAAGCCTTCCTAACCCCTCCAGCTAAAATTACCATAGCTCGCTCTCACCTTCTTTCAACCCTTCTGTATGCATCCCCTCTACTCTCGAATTTAACCAGGGCTGTCCTTAACAAACTCTCAATTTGCTACAACCACATTGCCAGGTTTGCCACTGGGCTGCCTTTTAGGACACATCATTGCATCAATCTAAATCAGCTTGGGTGGCTTGAACTACCCAGCCTAATTCAGTATAACCAACTGACTATGGCCTATAAAATCCTCTATAATCCGGACAATACTCCTGCACTTAAAAATATTATAACCCACTATAACAATCCTAGACCGCTTCGATCCTCTAAGAAACTACTAATTCAGACTAGCAAAATTAATAACAGCCAGTGATTCTCTCTTTGCAAACTCTGTAAATAGATCCTGGAACTCTCTTCCAGCTGATATTATCTTGCTTTCCACCTTAGGTCAATTTAAAACTAGACTCAAACAACATTTGTCACTTAACTGGCTATGTCAATGTATCAAGCCTGGCTAACTCTCTCTAGAATGTGTAAAAATCTGTTAACCAGTTTACTGTGTAATTTAATTTAATTCTGATTTGCGCTCAGGATTAACTGTAACCTGTGGAACTTGTTTAACTTGCTTACTTATGTAATCTCTGTAAATAGTCTGTTTGTAATATGTAATGCTGGTATTATGTAATGCTGTATCTGCTTACCCTTGGAGCTTTTCTCCCCGAGCCTCCGCTGAAAATGGACATGCATCCAGTCGGACTATCCTGGTCAACAAATGTAAAATAAAATAAAATAAAATATTTTGGCCACATTTTGTACATTTTTGAAAGCTCTTATCAGCCATCTTGTTTAAACGAACAGTGGTGAAAAATACTATTGCAGAGATGGAAAAACAGAAACTTATAAACATTTGTTATGCTTTGGAAAAAGTTGCACTAACTAGTGACTTCTAACAAAGCCTACAAAAACTATACTATAGGTAGAAATGTGTAAATTTTTTTAACACTAGAGGAGCATGGTGAGAATACAACAGTCAAAGCTGATCAAAAAAGGATTTGAAGATAAAGAAATATATATGTATATATCTCAAGGTAAACAAAAACACTTATCCTAGCATGAAGATGGGAGCGTCTGTAATAATTTAATTTGGACAGCAAACAAGATCTGAGGTCATTTGAAGATGTTAAGAGAATTGTGGGTAGGGGAAGAGTTGGAGCCCTGGATCTGAAGGTTTGAAGGCAAAAAGGACAGATCAGAGCCCCATTCTTTGAACCAGCAAAAATAAGAAAATGGAACTATCATTATGGTGAGTACATAAACCTTAATTTTTTTTCCATTGTATGTTAAAGGAACAGGGGGGTACAGATGTCTGAACTTTTAGGAGGGAAATGTGCCACGAGTTCATTCAGGTATGAAAGTGCAGGTATACAAGTCTGTTTTAGTTTTGGAATCCTACAGAAAGGCCTTACGGAGACCAGCTGGTGTCAGAACCATGGCCTTAAGCTCAATGCCAAAAAATGTTGTCATCCCCTTTGGGAAAAACCCGGTTCCCATGAATTACCACATCGATGGTAGTCCACTGAGCACACAAGGTGTTATAAGAGATCTGGGAACACAGGCTGACAGCAACCTCTTTTGACCACCAAATTGCCACTGTGGTCAGAAAGTCCTATGTGGCACACCTCATTACTAAGGGTTTTGCATCCAGGAAATAAGAGGTCATTGTGTCCCTCTACTCTTCCCTCATTAGGCCAATCATTGAGTACAACGCTGCATTTGGCATGTACCTCACTAAACACCTGCAACAATTGGAGAGGCTGCAAATGTACCTCACAAAGAGGATCCTAGGCCTTAAACATTTGTCCTATATGGACAGACTCAAACAAAACTCCAACTATTCTCTGTCTCATATCACCTACTTAGAGGTGATCTCTGCTTGACTTGCAAAGCTGTGTCTGACCCGGCTCTGTTAGAAATGCTACATCTAAAGAAATCCCAATTGCACTATCCACATGCTCCAGAGACCTCAACCTCATTACTACAATCAACAGAACATGCTGGAGGGACAGGTTCATAACCCAGAGACTGCCCATGCTATGGAATAGACTTCCCATACATGTCAAGCAGAGTACCTCACTGTCCCTCTTCAAGAGAAGTCTTGATGAGTGGATGGGAAATAGAAAATTCACCCCAGGGATCACTCCAGTGGCTTTACTCGACAGAGGCGGTGGGAACTAAGGTTGGGTGGCACAATGCCAGGGTAATCCTATGGGCTAGGCTTGTAAAGGCTCCAGGGCCATTAGCCTAGTACACACCTATGAACTATAAGATAATGTATAAGCTGCTTGCAGGAAGAATATGACGAGATATGCATTGATAACTTTAAAATGACTGGCCGTATTCAGTTGTAACATAAGAATGTAAATGGCCTTACAGGTGCAGAATACTGAACTGTATTAAATGTAGATTGCAGGTACAATGTTGCAGGAGATGCATTTGAATAGAAAGGAACACAAGTTTAGTAGAAGATTTAATTATGGATAGCAGAATATCTGGAGACAAAGGAAAAGTGATCTTGATAAGAAAAGGGGCACCAGTTGTGGTAGGAAACAATGGATGTCCTATTCCTCTGTTGCAGTATTCTTGGTATGGGATTTACAGCCTCAGGTGACCCGAATGTCAGCTCCTATACAAAAGCTTAAGCCTGGTTGCTGTAGGTATGTGGGACGTCACACATAGGGCCATAAACCAGGGACCTTAACTGTGACGTCTGCACGCACAGACCTAAGAACTTTTCAGCCACAGATGTCACATTGATCGCTTCACTGTTGATCTTGAAGACTTCTAAAAAGCTAAGTACCCCACTAGGGAAAATTTCCATTTCTTTTTGCTTAAGCTTTGTTAGCTGTAGTTACCGTTAGCCAATGTCCGCTAAGATGGGCAAATGCCGTTGCAGGCATTAGATACCGCATAAGGATATGCAAGACCATTGCATTTTTTGTTTAGGAAAGGAGCACTATCATACTGCTTGTTCCATTTGCCAATCTTTTGTCCTGAAGACCCTTCGTAGCCATCTGGCAGTCCTAACCTTATATTTAGAGAACCAATGTCTCAAAAAGCTTGCACTTAGGATGGATTCCAAATCGTCTGTTCCGACTGAACCACCACAGAAAAAGGCCAAAGTTTCCACTCCTACTTCCAGTGTCTTTCTGCCAACGGACATCCTGGTAGCTTCCAGTCTAGGGGTTGAGGGACATCTGACTGAACCATCTACTTCAGCTCCCACTGAAGAAGTTGTTTCAGAAGTAACTGCCTGTGCGTTCACGGAGATAGCCCAGATGTCAGAACCTACCAATGTTGAGGGGGAACCAGAATCAGTTGGATGACATACAGAGATGCCATTACCTGAAGCTCAGGCCCCAGAACTTAGGCCTTCTCCCAGACCTATGCCTTCTAAGCAAAAACAAAAATAACATTTGACTCCTATCACTGAAGGAATTGCTGACTGGCAATCATTTACTAATTCTTTGATGCAGGCTTTTATGGCTGTCAGGCCCACAACCTCTTCTCCCTCCACTACCGCAGTGCCTAGCCCTGGGCCTGCCTCTGACACTTCTCTGCCCTTGCAGACAATCCAAGAAGGAGAGGAAGGTCTAGAACCCTACTACTCATCTTCTGAAGAGTTCATAGGTTCATAGGTTCATAGGTTCATACTAGGCTATCTGCCCTAGGGCATTTATAAGCCTAGCCAGAATGTGTTTGGCTTTTGCCACTCATTTTAAATTTATTTTGCTATGCCCTTTTTCGAGGTTAGTATACTGTGCCTCTATCTAACAGTGACACAGAAGTGATACCCAGGGTAAACCTACGATCTCCCATCCACTCATCAAGATTCCTCTTGAAGAGAGTCAATGAGGGACTCTGCCTAACCTGGACTGGGATTTTATTCCAGAGTGAAGGGAGCCTCTGGGTTATGAATCTGTCCCTCCAGCATGTCCTACTTATTTCAGTGCTGAGGTTCAAGTCTCTCGAGCGCGTAGCTTGATGGGATTTGGATTTTCTGAGGTGCAGCATGTCCATTAATTCCGGGTTGGACATGGCTTTATACGTCAGGCACAGATCGCCTCTGAACAGGCGGTATGCCACTGAGTAGAGCTGGAGTTTCTTTAACCGGGCAGCATATGGCATCTGTTTGAGCCCTTTGATCCTCTTGGTGAGGTACTTTTGGGGTCTTTCCAGTTGCTGCAGGTGTCTGGTAAGGTACATCCCAAAAGGGGCATTGTACTCAATTATGGGCCTGATGAGGGATGAGTAAAGAAGCACGATGACCTCCCTGATCTAGATGTGAATCCCTTCATGATTAGGTGGGCTATATAAAATGTTTTTCTAACCACTTTGGCCACGTGGTTGTCAAATGAGAGATTGCTATCAACTTGGGTCCCCAGGTCCCTAATTACTTCTTCTGTACTTAATGGATTTCCACCTATGTGGTAATTTGTGGGCACTTTGTTTTTGCCAAAGGGGATGACTATACACTTTTTGGCATTTAGCTTGAGGCCATGGCTCTGGCACCAGTTGTCTGTTTCTATGAGGCCCTTTTGGAGGATGCTTGTGTCGGCTGGAGAGTCGATTATGGTGCCCAGTTTGCAGTCATCTGCAAACTTGGTCCGCCACAGTCCTTCCATGTTGGCCTGTACCTCCGAGAAATATATACCGAACAAGAGAGGTCCCAGGACTGAGCCTTGTGGGACACCACTTGTAACTGGTTTGGAGTCTGACATGGCTCCAGCAATTCTAACCATGTGAGTTCTGTCCTTGAGCCAGTTTGCAATCCATCTAGTGACATAGGGGTTTATATTTAAGCTGGTGAGCTTATCTATAATGCCCGAGTGGGGTATTGTATCGAAGGCTTTTGCGAGGTCCAGGTAGGCTGTGTGGACCACCTTCCCCTCGTCAATGGCCTTGGTGACTGTTTCAAAGAAATCAACCAGGTTTAAGAGGCAGGATCTGCCCTTAACAAAGCCGAACTGGGTAGGATCCAGTGTTTGTAGGTCCCCAATATCTTTATTTATGAGGTCCATGATGATCCTTTCCATAGCTTTGCAGACCAAGCTAGTCAGGCTTATGGGGCGATAGTTTCCAGGATCCGTTGAGGCACCACCTTTATGGAGAGGGACCACTGTTGCTGTCGCCACTCTTTGGGCACATATCCTGTAGTAAGGCTGAGATTGAACAGTAGTTTTATGTTTGGGTTTAGCTCTTCTTTGAGTTCATGTAGGACGCAGCCGGGACACCATCTGGTCCCATTGATGCTGTGTTTTTGCTTTGGAGAGGCGGCTCTTACCTGAGCATCTGAGATGTCAGGGGCAGCACTCTGCTGGGATAGATATTTGCCCTTTTGGTGGGGAGGGGGGGGAGAAGTTTGCGCTGAACCTGTCAGCTAGGATGTTGGCAATGTCTGTGGGTTCGGTGTATTTTTTGTCATTTTGGACTAATTCTGAGCATATCTGGGAATTACCACCCAGGTTCCTAACATAACTAAAGAAAGCCTTGTGATTATCCTTAGTGTCCTGTGCAATTTTTCTCTCGAAGCTGGCCTTAGACAATTTTATCTGTGTCCGTAGTTTTTTGCTAATACTGATCAGTGATGCCTTCCCTTTTTGGGGTTTTGCTTTATCATTTAGTAGCTTCCTCCTTCTATTGTATAGTTTGTTTATGGCTGGGGTCCACCAGACAGGACGTCTGCGTTTGGAGGATTGGGTCTTGGTTTTATTTGGGCTCGCATGATCCATGCATTCCTGAAGGTGTCCACAGAATGCGTTTATAAAGGATTCTGCGGTCTGGGCCATATTTTCCACAGGCCCGGGGGCTTTGAAGGATTCCACCTCAGTTTTGAGGAGTGTAAAATTTGCTTTAGAGAAGTTTTTCACTGTGGTTTTCTGGGCAGGGGGT